>NC_073746.1:333063810-333097027 GCF_029784135.1 Toxorhynchites rutilus septentrionalis | reverse complement strand
GTTCAGTCCAGTTGCAGAAAATAAATGGGATTGCCTCTGTTCAGTCCAGTTGCAGAAAATAAATGGGATTGCCTCTATTCAGTCCGACGGCAGAAAAGAAATGGGATTGCCTCTGTTCAGTCCGACGTCAGAAAAGAAATGGGATTGCCTCTGGTCAGTCCGGTTGCAGAAAATAAATGGGATTGCCTCTGTTCAGTCCCGTTGCAGAAAATAAATGGGATTGCCACTGTTCAGTCCAGTTGCAGAAAATAAATGGGATTGCCTCTATTCAGTCCGACGGCAGAAAAGAAATGGGATTGCCTCTGTTCAGTCCAGTTGCAGAAAATAAATGGGATTGCCTCTGTTCAGTCCAGTTGCAGAAAATAAATGGGATTGCCTCTATTCAGTCCAGTTGCAGAAAATAAATGGGATTGCCTCTGTTCAGTCCAGTTGCAGAAAATAAATGGGATTGCCTCTGTTCAGTCCAGTTGCAGAAAATAAATGGGATTGCCTCTATTCAGTCCGACGGCAGAAAAGAATTGGGATTGCCTCTGTTCAGTCCGACGTCAGAAAAGAAATGGGATTGCCTCTGGTCAGTCCGGTTGCAGAAAATAAATGGGATTGCCTCTGTTCAGTCCCGTTGCAGAAAATAAATGGGATTGCCTCTGTTCAGTCCAGTTGCAGAAAATAAATGGGATTGCCTCTGTTTAGTCCAGTTGCAGAAAATAAATGGGATTGCCTCTGTTCAGTCCAGTTGCAGAAAATAAATGAGATTGCCTCTATTCAGTCCGACGGCAGAAAAGAAATGGGATTGCCTATGTTCAGTCCGACGTCAGAAAAGAAATGGGATTGCCTCTGGTCAGTCTGGTTGCAGAAAATAAATGGGATTGCCTCTGTTCAGTCCCGTTGCAGAAAATAAATGGGATTGCCACTGTTCAGTACGGTGGCAGAAAATAAATGGGATTGCCTCTGGTCAGTCCGGTTGCAGAAAATAAATGGGATTGCCTCTGTTCAGTCCAGTTGCAGAAAATAAATGGGATTGCCTCTGTTCAGTCCAGTTGCAGAAAATAAATGGGATTGCCTCTATTCAGTCCGACGGCAGAAAAGAAATGGGATTGCCTCTGTTCAGTCCAGTTGCAGAAAATAAATGGGATTGCCTCTGTTCAGTCCAGTTGCAGAAAATAAATGGGATTGCCTCTATTCAGTCCGACGGCAGAAAAGAAATGGGATTGCCTCTGTTCAGTCCGACGGCAGAAAAGAAATGGGATTGCCTCTGGTCAGTCCGGTTGCAGAAAATAAATGGGATTGCCTCTGTTCAGTCCCGTTGCAGAAAATAAATGGGATTGCCACTGTTCAGTCCAGTTGCAGAAAATAAATGGGATTGCCTCTGTTCAGTCCAGTTGCAGAAAATAAATGGGATTGCCTCTGTTCAGTCCAGTTGCAGAAAATAAATGGGATTGCGTCTATTCAGTCCGACGGCAGAAAAGAAATGGGATTGCCTCTGTTCAGTCCAGTTGCAGAAAATAAATGGGATTGCCTCTGTTCAGTCCAGTTGCAGAAAATAAATGGGATTGCCTCTATTCAGTCCGACGGCAGAAAAGAATTGGGATTGCCTCTGTTCAGTCCGACGTCAGAAAAGAAATGGGATTGCCTCTGGTCAGTCCGGTTGCAGAAAATAAATGGGATTGCCTCTGTTCAGTCCCGTTGCAGAAAATAAATGGGATTGCCTCTGTTCAGTCCAGTTGCAGAAAATAAATGGGATTGCCTCTGTTTAGTCCAGTTGCAGAAAATAAATGGGATTGCCTCTGTTCAGTCCAGTTGCAGAAAATAAATGAGATTGCCTCTATTCAGTCCGACGGCAGAAAAGAAATGGGATTGCCTATGTTCAGTCCGACGTCAGAAAAGAAATGGGATTGCCTCTGGTCAGTCTGGTTGCAGAAAATAAATGGGATTGCCTCTGTTCAGTCCCGTTGCAGAAAATAAATGGGATTGCCTCTGTTCAGTCCAGTTGCAGAAAATAAATGGGATTGCCTCTGTTCAGTCCAGTTGCAGAAAATAAATGGGATTGCCTCTATTCAGTCCGACGGCAGAAAAGAAATGGGATTGCCTCTGTTCAGTCTGACGTTAGAAAAGAAATGGGATTGCCTCTGGTCAGTCCGGTTGCAGAAAATAAATGGGATTGCCTCTGTTCAGTCCCGTTGCAGAAAATAAATGGGATTGCCACTGTTCAGTACGGTGGCAGAAAATAAATGGGATTGCCTCTGGTCAGTCCGGTTGCAGAAAATAAATGGGATTGCCTCTGTTCAGTCCAGTTGCAGAAAATAAATGGGATTGCCTCTGTTTAGTCCAGTTGCAGAAAATAAATGGGATTTCCTCTGTTCAGTCCAGTTGCAGAAAATAAATGGGATTGCCTCTATTCAGTCCGACGGCAGAAAAGAAATGGGATTGCCTCTGTTCAGTCCAGTTGCAGAAAATAAATGGGATTGCCGCTATTCAGTCCGACGGCAGAAAAGAAATGGGATTGCCTCTGTTCAGTCCGACGTCAGAAAAGAAATGGGATTGCCTCTGGTCAGTCCGGTTGCAGAAAATAAATGGGATTGCCTTTATTCAGTCCGACGGCAGAAAAGAAATGGGATTGCCTCTGTTCAGTCCAGTTGCAGAAAATAAATGGGATTGCCTCTGTTCAGTCCAGTTGCAGAAAATAAATGGGATTGCCTCTATTCAGTCCGACGGCAGAAAAGAAATGGGATTGCCTCTGTTCAGTCCGACGTCAGAAAAGAAATGGGATTGCCTCTGGTCAGTCCGGTTGCAGAAAATAATTAGGATTGCCTCTGTTCAGTCCCGTTGCAGAAAATAAATGGGATTGCCACTGTTCAGTACGGTGGCAGAAAATAAATGGGATTGCCTCTGGTCAGTCCGGTTGCAGAAAATAAATGGGATTGCCTCTGTTCAGTCCAGTTGCAGAAAATAAATGGGATTGCCTCTGTTCAGTCCAGTTGCAGAAAATAAATGGGATTGCCTCTATTCAGTCCAGTTGCAGAAAATAAATGGGATTGCCTCTGTTCAGTCCAGTTGCAGAAAATAAATGGGATTGCCTCTGTTCAGTCCAGTTGCAGAAAATAAATGGGATTGCCTCTATTCAGTCCGACGGCAGAAAAGAAATGGGATTGCCTCTGTTCAGTCCGACGTCAGAAAAGAAATGGGATTGCCTCTGGTCAGTCCGGTTGCAGAAAATAAATGGGATTGCCTCTGTTCAGTCCCGTTGCAGAAAATAAATGGGATTGCCACTGTTCAGTACAGTGGCAGAAAATAAATGGGATTGCCTCTATTCAGTCCGACGGCAGAAAAGAAATGGGATTGCCTCTGTTCAGTCCAGTTGCAGAAAATAAATGGGATTGCCTCTGTTCAGTCCAGTTGCAGAAAATAAATGGATTGCCTCTATTCAGTCCGACGGCAGAAAAGAAATGGGATTGCCTCTGTTCAGTCCAGTTGCAGAAAATAAATGGGATTGCCTCTGTTCAGTCCAGTTGCAGAAAATAAATGGGATTGCCTCTGTTCAGTCCAGTTGCAGAAAATAAATGGGATTGCCTCTATTCAGTCCGACGGCAGAAAAGAAATGGGATTGCCTCTGTTCAGTCCGACGTCAGAAAAGAAATGGGATTGCCTCTGGTCAGTCCGGTTGCAGAAAATAAATGGGATTGCCTCTGTTCAGTCCCGTTGCAGAAAATAAATGGGATTGCCACTGTTCAGTACAGTGGCAGAAAATAAATGGGATTGCCTCTATTCAGTCCGACGGCAGAAAAGAAATGGGATTGCCTCTGTTCAGTCCAGTTGCAGAAAATAAATGGGATTGCCTCTGTTCAGTCCAGTTGCAGAAAATAAATGGATTGCCTCTATTCAGTCCGACGGCAGAAAAGAAATGGGATTGCCTCTGTTCAGTCCAGTTGCAGAAAATAAATGGGATTGCATCTGTTCAGTCCAGTTGCAGAAAATAAATGGAATTGCCTCTATTCAGTCCAGTTGCAGAAAATAAATGGGATTGCCTCTGTTCAGTCCAGTTGCAGAAAATAAATGGGATTGCCTCTGTTCAGTCCAGTTGCAGAAAATAAATGGGATTGCCTCTATTCAGTCCGACGGCAGAAAAGAAATGGGATTGCCTCTGTTCAGTCCGACGTCAGAAAAGAAATGGGATTGCCTCTGTTCAGTCCGACGGCAGAAAAGAAATGGGATTGCCTCTGGTCAGTCCGGTTGCAGAAAATAAATGGGATTGCCTCTGTTCAGTCCCGTTGCAGAAAATAAATGGGATTGCCACTGTTCAGTCCAGTTGCAGAAAATAAATGGGATTGCCTCTATTCAGTCCGACGGCAGAAAAGAAATGGGATTGCCTCTGGTCAGTCCGGTTGCAGAAAATAAATGGGATTGCCTCTGTTCAGTCCAGTTGCAGAAAATAAATGGGATTGCCTCTGTTCAGTCCAGTTGCAGAAAATAAATGGGATTGCCTCTATTCAGTCCGACGGCAGAAAAGAAATGGGATTGCCTCTGTTCAGTCCGACGGCAGAAAAGAAATGGGATTGCCTCTGTTCAGTCCAGTTGCAGAAAATAAATGGGATTGCCTCTGTTCAGTCCAATTGCAGAAAATAAATGGGATTGCCTCTGTTCAGTCCAGTTGCAGAAAATAAATGGGATCGCCTCTATTCAGTCCGACGGCAGAAAAGAAATGGGATTACCTCTGTTCAGTCCGACGTCAGAAAAGAAATGGGATTGCCTCTGGTCAGTCTGGTTGCAGAAAATAAATGGGATTGCCTCTGTTCAGTCCCGTTGCAGAAAATAAATGGGATTGCCTCTGTTCAGTCCAGTTGCAGAAAATAAATGGGATTGCCTCTGTTCAGTCCAGTTGCAGAAAATAAATGGGATTGCCTCTATTCAGTCCGACGGCAGAAAAGAAATGGGATTGCCTCTGTTCAGTCCGACGTTAGAATAGAAATGGGATTGCCTCTGGTCAGTCCGGTTGCAGAAAATAAATGGGATTGCCTCTGTTCAGTCCCGTTGCAGAAAATAAATGGGATTGCCACTGTTCAGTACGGTGGCAGAAAATAAATGGGATTGCCTCTGGTCAGTCCGGTTGCAGAAAATAAATGGGATTGCCTCTGTTCAGTCCAGTTGCAGAAAATAAATGGGATTGCCTCTGTTCAGTCCAGTTGCAGAAAATAAATGGGATTGCGTCTATTCAGTCCGACGGCAGAAAAGAAATGGGATTGCCTCTGTTCAGTCCAGTTGCAGAAAATAAATGGGATTGCCTCTGTTCAGTCCAGTTGCAGAAAATAAATGGGATTGCCTCTATTCAGTCCGACGGCAGAAAAGAAATGGGATTGCCTCTGTTCAGTCCGACGTCAGAAAAGAAATGGGATTGCCTCTGGTCAGTCCGGTTGCAGAAAATAAATGGGATTGCCTCTGTTCAGTCCCGTTGCAGAAAATAAATGGGATTGCCACTGTTCAGTACGGTGGCAGAAAATAAATGGGATTGCCTCTGGTCAGTCCGGTTGCAGAAAATAAATGGGATTGCCTCTGTTCAGTCCAGTTGCAGAAAATAAATGGGATTGCCTCTGTTCAGTCCAGTTGCAGAAAATAAATGGGATTGCCTCTATTCAGTCCGACGGCAGAAAAGAAATGGGATTACCTCTGTTCAGTGTTCAGAAAATAAATGGGATTGCCTCTGGTCAGTCCGGTTGCAGAAAATAAATGGGATTGCCTCTGTTCAGTCCAGTTGCAGAAAATAAATGGGATTGCCTCTGTTCAGTCCAGTTGCAGAAAATAAATGGGATTGCCTCTATTCAGTCCGACGGCAGAAAAGAAATGGGATTGCCTCTGTTCAGTCCAGTTGCAGAAAATAAATGGGATTGCCTCTGTTCAGTCCAGTTGCAGAAAATAAATGGGATTGCCTCTATTCAGTCCGACGGCAGAAAAGAAATGGGATTGCCTCTGTTCAGTCCGACGTCAGAAAAGAAATGGGATTGCCTCTGGTCAGTCCGGTTGCAGAAAATAAATGGGATTGCCTCTGTTCAGTCCAGTTGCAGAAAATAAATGGGATTGCCTCTGTTCAGTCCAGTTGCAGAAAATAAATGGGATTGCCTCTATTCAGTCCGACGGCAGAAAAGAAATGGGATTGCCTCTGTTCAGTCCAGTTGCAGAAAATAAATGGGATTGCCTCTGTTCAGTCCAGTTGCAGAAAATAAATGGGATTGCCTCTGTTCAGTCCAGTTGCAGAAAATAAATGGGATTGCCTCTATTCAGTCCAGTTGCAGAAAATAAATGGGATTGCCTCTGTTCAGTCCAGTTGCAGAAAATAAATGGGATTGCCTCTGTTCAGTCCAGTTGCAGAAAATAAATGGGATTGCCTCTATTCAGTCCGACGGCAGAAAAGAAATGGGATTGCCTCTGTTCAGTCCGACGTCAGAAAAGAAATGGGATTGCCTCTGGTCAGTCCGGTTGCAGAAAATAAATGGGATTGCCTCTGTTCAGTCCCGTTGCAGAAAATAAATGGGATTGCCTCTGGTCAGTCCGGTTGCAGAAAATAAATGGGATTGCCTCTGTTCAGTCCAGTTGCAGAAAATAAATGGGATTGCCTCTGTTCAGTCCCGTTGCAGAAAATAAATGGGATTGCCACTGTTCAGTACGGTGGCAGAAAATAAATGGGATTGCCTCTGGTCAGTCCGGTTGCAGAAAATAAATGGGATTGCCTCTGTTCAGTCCAGTTGCAGAAAATAAATGGGATTGCCTCTGTTCAGTCCCGTTGCAGAAAATAAATGGGATTGCCACTGTTCAGTACGGTGGCAGAAAATAAATGGGATTGCCTCTGGTCAGTCCGGTTGCAGAAAATAAATGGGATTGCCTCTGTTCAGTCCAGTTGCAGAAAATAAATGGGATTGCCTCTGTTCAGTCCAGTTGCAGAAAATAAATGGGATTGCGTCTATTCAGTCCGACGGCAGAAAAGAAATGGGATTGCCTCTGTTCAGTCCAGTTGCAGAAAATAAATGGGATTGCCTCTGTTCAGTCCAGTTGCAGAAAATAAATGGGATTGCCTCTATTCAGTCCGACGGCAGAAAAGAAATGGGATTGCCTCTGTTCAGTCCGACGTCAGAAAAGAAATGGGATTGCCTCTGGTCAGTCCGGTTGCAGAAAATAAATGGGATTGCCTCTGTTCAGTCCCGTTGCAGAAAATAAATGGGATTGCCACTGTTCAGTACGGTGGCAGAAAATAAATGGGATTGCCACTGTTCAGTACGGTGGCAGAAAATAAATGGGATTGCCTCTGGTCAGTCCGGTTGCAGAAAATAAATGGGATTGCCTCTGTTCAGTCCAGTTGCAGAAAATAAATGGGATTGCCTCTATTCAGTCCGACGGCAGAAAAGAAATGGGATTGCCTCTGTTCAGTCCAGTTGCAGAAAATAAATGGGATTGCCTCTGTTCAGTCCAGTTGCAGAAAATAAATGGGATTGCCTCTATTCAGTCCAGTTGCAGAAAATAAATGGGATTGCCTCTGTTCAGTCCAGTTGCAGAAAATAAATGGGATTGCCTCTGTTCAGTCCAGTTGCAGAAAATAAATGGGATTGCCTCTGTTCAGTCCAGTTGCAGAAAATAAATGGGATTGCCTCTATTCAGTCCGACGGCAGAAAAGAAATGGGATTGCCTCTGTTCAGTCCGACGTCAGAAAAGAAATGGGATTGCCTCTGGTCAGTCCGGTTGCAGAAAATAAATGGGATTGCCTCTGTTCAGTCCCGTTGCAGAAAATAAATGGGATTGCCACTGTTCAGTACGGTGGCAGAAAATAAATGGGATTGCCTCTGGTCAGTCCGGTTGCAGAAAATAAATGGGATTGCCTCTGTTCAGTCCAGTTGCAGAAAATAAATGGGATTGCCTCTGTTCAGTCCAGTTGCAGAAAATAAATGGGATTGCCTCTATTCAGTCCGACGGCAGAAAAGAAATGGGATTGCCTCTGTTCAGTCCAGTTGCAGAAAATAAATGGGATTGCCTCTGTTCAGTCCAGTTGCAGAAAATAAATGGGATTGCCTATATTCAGTCCGACGGCAGAAAAGAAATGGGATTGCCTCTGTTCAGTCCGACGGCAGAAAAGAAATGGGATTGCCTCTGGTCAGTCAGGTTGCAGAAAATAAATGGGATTGCCTCTGTTCAGTCCCATTGCAGAAAATAAATGGGATTGCCACTGTTCAGTCCAGTTGCAGAAAATAAATGGGATTGCCTCTATTCAGTCCGACGGCAGAAAAGAAATGGGATTGCCTCTGGTCAGTCCGGTTGCAGAAAATAAATGGGATTGCCTCTGTTCAGTCCAGTTGCAGAAAATAAATGGGATTGCCTCTGTTCAGTCCAGTTGCAGAAAATAAATGGGACTGCCTCTATTCAGTCCGACGGCAGAAAAGAAATGGGATTGCCTCTGTTCAGTCCGACGGCAGAAAAGAAATGGGATTGCCTCTGTTCAGTCCAGTTGCAGAAAATAAATGGGATTGCCTCTGTTCAGTCCAGTTGCAGAAAATAAATGGGATTGCCTCTGTTCAGTCCAGTTGCAGAAAATAAATGGGATTGCCTCTATTCAGTCCGACGGCAGAAAAGAAATGGGATTACCTCTGTTCAGTCCGACGTCAGAAAAGAAATGGGATTGCCTCTGGTCAGTCTGGTTGCAGAAAATAAATGGGATTGCCTCTGTTCAGTCCCGTTGCAGAAAATAAATGGGATTGCCTCTGTTCAGTCCAGTTGCAGAAAATAAATGGGATTGCCTCTGTTCAGTCCAGTTGCAGAAAATAAATGGGATTGCCTCTATTCAGTCCGACGGCAGAAAAGAAATGGGATTGCCTCTGTTCAGTCCGACGGCAGAAAAGAAATGGGATTGCCTCTGGTCAGTCCGGTTGCAGAAAATAAATGGGATTGCCTCTGTTCAGTCCCGTTGCAGAAAATAAATGGGATTGCCACTGTTCAGTCCAGTTGCAGAAAATAAATGGGATTGCCTCTATTCAGTCCGACGGCAGAAAAGAAATGGGATTGCCTCTGGTCAGTCCGGTTGCAGAAAATAAATGGGATTGCCTCTGTTCAGTCCAGTTGCAGAAAATAAATGGGATTGCCTCTGTTCAGTCCAGTTGCAGAAAATAAATGGGATTGCCTCTATTCAGTCCGACGGCAGAAAAGAAATGGGATTGCCTCTGTTCAGTCCGACGGCAGAAAAGAAATGGGATTGCCTCTGTTCAGTCCAGTTGCAGAAAATAAATGGGATTGCCTCTGTTCAGTCCAGTTGCAGAAAATAAATGGGATTGCCTCTGTTCAGTCCAGTTGCAGAAAATAAATGGGATTGCCTCTATTCAGTCCGACGGCAGAAAAGAAATGGGATTACCTCTGTTCAGTCCGACGTCAGAAAAGAAATGGGATTGCCTCTGGTCAGTCTGGTTGCAGAAAATAAATGGGATTGCCTCTGTTCAGTCCAGTTGCAGAAAATAAATGGGATTGCCTCTGTTCGGTCCAGTTGCAGAAAATAAATGGGATTGCCTCTATTCAGTCCGACGGCAGAAAAGAAATGGGATTGCCTCTGTTCAGTCCAGTTGCAGAAAATAAATGGGATTGCCTCTGTTCAGTCCAGTTGCAGAAAATAAATGGGATTGCCTCTATTCAGTCCGACGGCAGAAAAGAAATGGGATTGCCTCTGTTCAGTCCGACGTCAGAAAAGAAATGGGATTGCCTCTGGTCAGTCCGGTTGCAGAAAATAAATGGGATTGCCTCTGTTCAGTCCCGTTGCAGAAAATAAATGGGATTGCCACTGTTCAGTACGGTGGCAGAAAATAAATGGGATTGCCTCTGGTCAGTCCGGTTGCAGAAAATAAATGGGATTGCCTCTGTTCAGTCCAGTTGCAGAAAATAAATGGATTGCCTCTGTTCAGTCCAGTTGCAGAAAATAAATGGGATTGCCTCTATTCAGTCCGACGGCAGAAAAGAAATGGGATTGCCTCTGTTCAGTCCAGTTGCAGAAAATAAATGGGATTGCCTCTGTTCAGTCCAGTTGCAGAAAATAAATGGGATTGCCTCTATTCAGTCCAGTTGCAGAAAATAAATGGGATTGCCTCTGTTCAGTCCAGTTGCAGAAAATAAATGGGATTGCCTCTGTTCAGTCCAGTTGCAGAAAATAAATGGGATTGCCTCTATTCAGTCCGACGGCAGAAAAGAAATGGGATTGCCTCTGTTCAGTCTGACGTCAGAAAATAAATGGGATTGCCTCTGGTCAGTCCGGTTGCAGAAAATAAATGGGATTGCCTCTGTTCAGTCCAGTTGCAGAAAATAAATGGGATTGCCTCTATTCAGTCCGACGGCAGAAAAGAAATGGGATTGCCTCTGTTCAGTCCAGTTGCAGAAAATAAATGGGATTGCCTCTATTCAGTCCGACGGCAGAAAAGAAATGGGATTGCCTCTGTTCAGTCCGACGGCAGAAAAGAAATGGGATTGCCTCTGTTCAGTCCAGTTGCAGAAAATAAATGGGATTGCCTCTGTTCAGTCCAGTTGCAGAAAATAAATGGGATTGCCTCTGTTCAGTCCAGTTGCAGAAAATAAATGGGATTGCCTCTATTCAGTCCGACGGCAGAAAAGAAATGGGATTACCTCTGTTCAGTCCGACGTCAGAAAAGAAATGGGATTGCCTCTGGTCAGTCTGGTTGCAGAAAATAAATGGGATTGCCTCTGTTCAGTCCCGTTGCAGAAAATAAATGGGATTGCCTCTGTTCAGTCCGGTTGCAGAAAATAAATGGGATTGCCACTGTTCAGTACGGTGGCAGAAAATAAATGGGATTGCCACTGTTCAGTCCGGTTGCAGAAAATAAATGGGATTGCCACTGTTCAGTACGGTGGCAGAAAATAAATGGGATTGCCACTGTTCAGTCCGGTTGCAGAAAATAAATGGGATTGCCACTGTTCAGTCCAGTTGCAGAAAATAAATGGGATTGCCTCTGTTCAGTCCAGTTGCAGAAAATAAATGGGATTGCCTCTATTCAGTCCGACGGCAGAAAAGAAATGGGATTGCCTCTGTTCAGTCCGACGTCAGAAAAGAAATGGGATTGCCACTGTTCAGTACGGTGGCAGAAAATAAATGGGATTGCCACTGTTCAGTCCGGTTGCAGAAAATAAATGGGATTGCCACTGTTCAGTACGGTGGCAGAAAATAAATGGGATTGCCTCTATTCAGTCCGACGGCAGAAAAGAAATGGGATTGCCTCTATTCAGTCCGACGGCAGAAAAGAAATGGGATTGCCTCTGTTCAGTCCGACGGCAGAAAAGAAATGGGATTGCCTCTGGTCAGTCCGGTTGCAGAAAATAAATGGGATTGCCTCTGTTCAGTCCCGTTGCAGAAAATAAATGGGATTGCCACTGTTCAGTCCAGTTGCAGAAAATAAATGGGATTGCCTCTATTCAGTCCGACGGCAGAAAAGAAATGGGATTGCCTCTGGTCAGTCCGGTTGCAGAAAATAAATGGGATTGCCTCTGTTCAGTCCAGTTGCAGAAAATAAATGGGATTGCCTCTGTTCAGTCCAGTTGCAGAAAATAAATGGGATTGCCTCTGTTCAGTCCAGTTGCAGAAAATAAATGGGATTGCCTCTATTCAGTCCGACGGCAGAAAAGAAATGGGATTGCCTCTGTTCAGTCCGACGTCAGAAAAGAAATGGGATTGCCACTGTTCAGTACGGTGGCAGAAAATAAATGGGATTGCCACTGTTCAGTCCGGTTGCAGAAAATAAATGGGATTGCCACTGTTCAGTACGGTGGCAGAAAATAAATGGGATTGCCTCTATTCAGTCCGACGGCAGAAAAGAAATGGGATTGCCTCTATTCAGTCCGACGGCAGAAAAGAAATGGGATTGCCTCTGTTCAGTCCGACGGCAGAAAAGAAATGGGATTGCCTCTGGTCAGTCCGGTTGCAGAAAATAAATGGGATTGCCTCTGTTCAGTCCCGTTGCAGAAAATAAATGGGATTGCCTCTGTTCAGTCCAGTTGCAGAAAATAAATGGGATTGCCTCTATTCAGTCCGACGGCAGAAAAGAAATGGGATTGCCTCTGGTCAGTCCGGTTGCAGAAAATAAATGGGATTGCCTCTGTTCAGTCCAGTTGCAGAAAATAAATGGGATTGCCTCTGTTCAGTCCAGTTGCAGAAAATAAATGGGATTGCCTCTATTCAGTCCGACGGCAGAAAAGAAATGGGATTGCCTCTGTTCAGTCCGACGGCAGAAAAGAAATGGGATTGCCTCTGTTCAGTCCAGTTGCAGAAAATAAATGGGATTGCCTCTGTTCAGTCCAGTTGCAGAAAATAAATGGGATTGCCTCTGTTCAGTCCAGTTGCAGAAAATAAATGGGATTGCCTCTATTCAGTCCGACGGCAGAAAAGAAATGGGATTACCTCTGTTCAGTCCGACGTCAGAAAAGAAATGGGATTGCCTCTGGTCAGTCTGGTTGCAGAAAATAAATGGGATTGCCTCTGTTCAGTCCCGTTGCAGAAAATAAATGGGATTGCCTCTGGTCAGTCCGGTTGCAGAAAATAAATGGGATTGCCTCTGTTCAGTCCCGTTGCAGAAAATAAATGGGATTGCCACTGTTCAGTCCAGTTGCAGAAAATAAATGGGATTGCCTCTATTCAGTCCGACGGCAGAAAAGAAATGGGATTGCCTCTGGTCAGTCCGGTTGCAGAAAATAAATGGGATTGCCTCTGTTCAGTCCAGTTGCAGAAAATAAATGGGATTGCCTCTGTTCAGTCCAGTTGCAGAAAATAAATGGGATTGCCTCTATTCAGTCCGACGGCAGAAAAGAAATGGGATTGCCTCTGTTCAGTCCGACGTTAGAAAAGAAATGGGATTGCCTCTGGTCAGTCCGGTTGCAGAAAATAAATGGGATTGCCTCTGTTCAGTCCCGTTGCAGAAAATAAATGGGATTGCCACTGTTCAGTACGGTGGCAGAAAATAAATGGGATTGCCTCTGGTCAGTCCGGTTGCAGAAAATAAATGGGATTGCCTCTGTTCAGTCCAGTTGCAGAAAATAAATGGGATTGCCTCTGTTTAGTCCAGTTGCAGAAAATAAATGGGATTTCCTCTGTTCAGTCCAGTTGCAGAAAATAAATGGGATTGCCTCTATTCAGTCCGACGGCAGAAAAGAAATGGGATTGCCTCTGTTCAGTCCAGTTGCAGAAAATAAATGGGATTGCCTCTATTCAGTCCGACGGCAGAAAAGAAATGGGATTGCCTCTGTTCAGTCCGACGTCAGAAAAGAAATGGGATTGCCTCTGGTCAGTCCGGTTGCAGAAAATAAATGGGATTGCCTCTGTTCAGTCCCGTTGCAGAAAATAAATGGGATTGCCACTGTTCAGTACGGTGGCAGAAAATAAATGGGATTGCCTCTGGTCAGTCCGGTTGCAGAAAATAAATGGGATTGCCTCTGTTCAGTCCAGTTGCAGAAAATAAATGGGATTGCCTCTGTTCAGTCCAGTTGCAGAAAATAAATGGGATTGCCTCTATTCAGTCCGACGGCAGAAAAGAAATGGGATTGCCTCTGTTCAGTCCAGTTGCAGAAAATAAATGGGATTGCCTCTGTTAAGTCCAGTTGCAGAAAATAAATGGGATTGCCTCTATTCAGTCCAGTTGCAGAAAATAAATGGGATTGCCTCTGTTCAGTCCAGTTGCAGAAAATAAATGGGATTGCCTCTGTTCAGTCCAGTTGCAGAAAATAAATGGGATTGCCTCTATTCAGTCCGACGGCAGAAAAGAAATGGGATTGCCTCTGTTCAGTCCGACGTCAGAAAAGAAATGGGATTGCCTCTGGTCAGTCCGGTTGCAGAAAATAAATGGGATTGCCTCTGTTCAGTCCCGTTGCAGAAAATAAATGGGATTGCCACTGTTCAGTACAGTGGCAGAAAATAAATGGGATTGCCTCTGGTCAGTCCGGTTGCAGAAAATAAATGGGATTGCCTCTGTTCAGTCCAGTTGCAGAAAATAAATGGGATTGCCTCTGTTCAGTCCAGTTGCAGAAAATAAATGGGATTGCCTCTATTCAGTCCGACGGCAGAAAAGAAATGGGATTGCCTCTGTTCAGTCCAGTTGCAGAAAATAAATGGGATTGCCTCTGTTCAGTCCAGTTGCAGAAAATAAATGGAAATGCCTCTATTCAGTCCAGTTGCAGAAAATAAATGGGATTGCCTCTGTTCAGTCCAGTTGCAGAAAATAAATGGGATTGCCTCTGTTCAGTCTAGTTGCAGAAAATAAATGGGATTGCCTCTATTCAGTCCGACGGCAGAAAAGAAATGGGATTGCCTCTGTTCAGTCCGACGTCAGAAAAGAAATGGGATTGCCTCTGTTCAGTCCGACGGCAGAAAAGAAATGGGATTGCCTCTGGTCAGTCCGGTTGCAGAAAATAAATGGGATTGCCTCTGTTCAGTCCCGTTGCAGAAAATAAATGGGATTGCCACTGTTCAGTCCAGTTGCAGAAAATAAATGGGATTGCCTCTATTCAGTCCGACGGCAGAAAAGAAATGGGATTGCCTCTGTTCAGTCCGACGTTAGAAAAGAAATGGGATTGCCTCTGGTCAGTCCGGTTGCAGAAAATAAATGGGATTGCCTCTGTTCAGTCCCGTTGCAGAAAATAAATGGGATTGCCACTGTTCAGTACGGTGGCAGAAAATAAATGGGATTGCCTCTGGTCAGTCCGGTTGCAGAAAATAAATGGGATTGCCTCTATTCAGTCCGACGGCAGAAAAGAAATGGGATTGCCTCTGTTCAGTCCAGTTGCAGAAAATAAATGGGATTGCCTCTGTTCAGTCCAGTTGCAGAAAATAAATGGGATTGCCACTGTTCAGTCCAGTTGCAGAAAATAAATGGGATTGCCTCTATTCAGTCCGACGGCAGAAAAGAAATGGGATTGCCTCTGTTCAGTCCGACGTTAGAAAAGAAATGGGATTGCCTCTGGTCAGTCCGGTTGCAGAAAATAAATGGGATTGCCTCTGTTCATTCCAGTTGCAGAAAATAAATGGGATTGCCTCTGTTCAGTCCCGTTGCAGAAAATAAATGGGATTGCCTCTATTCAGTCCGACGGCAGAAAAGAAATGGGATTGCCTCTGTTCAGTCCGACGGCAGAAAAGAAATGGGATTGCCTCTGTTCAGTCCAGTTGCAGAAAATAAATGGGATTGCCTCTGTTCAGTCCAATTGCAGAAAATAAATGGGATTGCCTCTGTTCAGTCCAGTTGCAGAAAATAAATGGGATTGCCTCTATTCAGTCCGACGGCAGAAAAGAAATGGGATTACCTCTGTTCAGTCCGACGTCAGAAAAGAAATGGGATTGCCTCTGGTCAGTCTGGTTGCAGAAAATAAATGGGATTGCCTCTGTTCAGTCCCGTTGCAGAAAATAAATGGGATTGCCTCTGTTCAGTCCAGTTGCAGAAAATAAATGGGATTGCCTCTGTTCAGTCCAGTTGCAGAAAATAAATGGGATTGCCTCTATTCAGTCCGACGGCAGAAAAGAAATGGGATTGCCTCTGTTCAGTCCGACGTTAGAATAGAAATGGGATTGCCTCTGGTCAGTCCGGTTGCAGAAAATAAATGGGATTGCCTCTGTTCAGTCCCGTTGCAGAAAATAAATGGGATTGCCACTGTTCAGTACGGTGGCAGAAAATAAATGGGATTGCCTCTGGTCAGTCCGGTTGCAGAAAATAAATGGGATTGCCTCTGTTCAGTCCAGTTGCAGAAAATAAATGGGATTGCCTCTGTTCAGTCCAGTTGCAGAAAATAAATGGGATTGCGTCTATTCAGTCCGACGGCAGAAAAGAAATGGGATTGCCTCTGTTCAGTCCAGTTGCAGAAAATAAATGGGATTGCCTCTGTTCAGTCCAGTTGCAGAAAATAAATGGGATTGCCTCTATTCAGTCCGACGGCAGAAAAGAAATGGGATTGCCTCTGTTCAGTCCGACGTCAGAAAAGAAATGGGATTGCCTCTGGTCAGTCCGGTTGCAGAAAATAAATGGGATTGCCTCTGTTCAGTCCCGTTGCAGAAAATAAATGGGATTGCCACTGTTCAGTACGGTGGCAGAAAATAAATGGGATTGCCTCTGGTCAGTCCGGTTGCAGAAAATAAATGGGATTGCCTCTGTTCAGTCCAGTTGCAGAAAATAAATGGGATTGCCTCTGTTCAGTCCAGTTGCAGAAAATAAATGGGATTGCCTCTATTCAGTCCGACGGCAGAAAAGAAATGGGATTGCCTCTGTTCAGTCCAGTTGCAGAAAATAAATGGGATTGCCTCTGTTCAGTCCAGTTGCAGAAAATAAATGAGATTGCCTCTATTCAGTCCAGTTGCAGAAAATAAATGGGATTGCCTCTGTTCAGTCCAGTTGCAGAAAATAAATGGGATTGCCTCTATTCAGTCCGACGGCAGAAAAGAAATGGGATTGCCTCTGTTCAGTCCGACGTCAGAAAAGAAATGGGATTGCCTCTGGTCAGTCCGGTTGCAGAAAATAAATGGGATTGCCTCTGTTCAGTCCCGTTGCAGAAAATAAATGGGATTGCCACTGTTCAGTACGGTGGCAGAAAATAAATGGGATTGCCTCTGGTCAGTCCGGTTGCAGAAAATAAATGGGATTGCCTCTGTTCAGTCCAGTTGCAGAAAATAAATGGGATTGCCTCTGTTCAGTCCAGTTGCAGAAAATAAATGGGATTGCCTCTATTCAGTCCGACGGCAGAAAAGAAATGGGATTGCCTCTGTTCAGTCCAGTTGCAGAAAATAAATGGGATTGCCTCTGTTCAGTCCAGTTGCAGAAAATAAATGGGATTGCCTCTATTCAGTCCGACGGCAGAAAAGAAATGGGATTGCCTCTGTTCAGTCCGACGTCAGAAAAGAAATGGGATTGCCTCTGGTCAGTCCGGTTGCAGAAAATAAATGGGATTGCCTCTGTTCAGTCCAGTTGCAGAAAATAAATGGGATTGCCTCTGTTCAGTCCAGTTGCAGAAAATAAATGGGATTGCCTCTGTTCAGTCCAGTTGCAGAAAATAAATGGGATTGCCTCTGTTCAGTCCAGTTGCAGAAAATAAATGGGATTGCCTCTGTTCAGTCCAGTTGCAGAAAATAAATGGGATTGCCTCTATTCAGTCCAGTTGCAGAAAATAAATGGGATTGCCTCTGTTCAGTCCAGTTGCAGAAAATAAATGGGATTGCCTCTGTTCAGTCCAGTTGCAGAAAATAAATGGGATTGCCTCTATTCAGTCCGACGGCAGAAAAGAAATGGGATTGCCTCTGTTCAGTCCGACGTCAGAAAAGAAATGGGATTGCCTCTGGTCAGTCCGGTTGCAGAAAATAAATGGGATTGCCTCTGTTCAGTCCCGTTGCAGAAAATAAATGGGATTGCCTCTGGTCAGTCCGGTTGCAGAAAATAAATGGGATTGCCTCTGTTCAGTCCAGTTGCAGAAAATAAATGGGATTGCCTCTGTTCAGTCCCGTTGCAGAAAATAAATGGGATTGCCACTGTTCAGTACGGTGGCAGAAAATAAATGGGATTGCCTCTGGTCAGTCCGGTTGCAGAAAATAAATGGGATTGCCTCTGTTCAGTCCAGTTGCAGAAAATAAATGGGATTGCCTCTGTTCAGTCCCGTTGCAGAAAATAAATGGGATTGCCACTGTTCAGTACGGTGGCAGAAAATAAATGGGATTGCCTCTGGTCAGTCCGGTTGCAGAAAATAAATGGGATTGCCTCTGTTCAGTCCAGTTGCAGAAAATAAATGGGATTGCCTCTGTTCAGTCCAGTTGCAGAAAATAAATGGGATTGCGTCTATTCAGTCCGACGGCAGAAAAGAAATGGGATTGCCTCTGTTCAGTCCAGTTGCAGAAAATAAATGGGATTGCCTCTGTTCAGTCCAGTTGCAGAAAATAAATGGGATTGCCTCTATTCAGTCCGACGGCAGAAAAGAAATGGGATTGCCTCTGTTCAGTCCGACGTCAGAAAAGAAATGGGATTGCCTCTGGTCAGTCCGGTTGCAGAAAATAAATGGGATTGCCTCTGTTCAGTCCCGTTGCAGAAAATAAATGGGATTGCCACTGTTCAGTACGGTGGCAGAAAATAAATGGGATTGCCTCTGGTCAGTCCGGTTGCAGAAAATAAATGGGATTGCCTCTGTTCAGTCCAGTTGCAGAAAATAAATGGGATTGCCTCTGTTCAGTCCAGTTGCAGAAAATAAATGGGATTGCCTCTATTCAGTCCGACGGCAGAAAAGAAATGGGATTGCCTCTGTTCAGTCCAGTTGCAGAAAATAAATGGGATTGCCTCTGTTCAGTCCAGTTGCAGAAAATAAATGGGATTGCCTCTATTCAGTCCAGTTGCAGAAAATAAATGGGATTGCCTCTGTTCAGTCCAGTTGCAGAAAATAAATGGGATTGCCTCTGTTCAGTCCAGTTGCAGAAAATAAATGGGATTGCCTCTATTCAGTCCGACGGCAGAAAAGAAATGGGATTGCCTCTGTTCAGTCCGACGTCAGAAAAGAAATGGGATTGCCTCTGGTCAGTCCGGTTGCAGAAAATAAATGGGATTGCCTCTGTTCAGTCCCGTTGCAGAAAATAAATGGGATTGCCACTGTTCAGTACGGTGGCAGAAAATAAATGGGATTGCCTCTGGTCAGTCCGGTTGCAGAAAATAAATGGGATTGCCTCTGTTCAGTCCAGTTGCAGAAAATAAATGGGATTGCCTCTATTCAGTCCGACGGCAGAAAAGAAATGGGATTGCCTCTGTTCAGTCCAGTTGCAGAAAATAAATGGGATTGCCTCTGTTCAGTCCAGTTGCAGAAAATAAATGGGATTGCCTATATTCAGTCCGACGGCAGAAAAGAAATGGGATTGCCTCTGTTCAGTCCGACGGCAGAAAAGAAATGGGATTGCCTCTGGTCAGTCCGGTTGCAGAAAATAAATGGGATTGCCTCTGTTCAGTCCCGTTGCAGAAAATAAATGGGATTGCCACTGTTCAGTCCAGTTGCAGAAAATAAATGGGATTGCCTCTATTCAGTCCGACGGCAGAAAAGAAATGGGATTGCCTCTGGTCAGTCCGGTTGCAGAAAATAAATGGGATTGCCTCTGTTCAGTCCAGTTGCAGAAAATAAATGGGATTGCCTCTGTTCAGTCCAGTTGCAGAAAATAAATGGGACTGCCTCTATTCAGTCCGACGGCAGAAAAGAAATGGGATTGCCTCTGTTCAGTCCGACGGCAGAAAAGAAATGGGATTGCCTCTGTTCAGTCCAGTTGCAGAAAATAAATGGGATTGCCTCTGTTCAGTCCAGTTGCAGAAAATAAATGGGATTGCCTCTGTTCAGTCCAGTTGCAGAAAATAAATGGGATTGCCTCTATTCAGTCCGACGGCAGAAAAGAAATGGGATTACCTCTGTTCAGTCCGACGTCAGAAAAGAAATGGGATTGCCTCTGGTCAGTCTGGTTGCAGAAAATAAATGGGATTGCCTCTGTTCAGTCCCGTTGCAGAAAATAAATGGGATTGCCTCTGTTCAGTCCAGTTGCAGAAAATAAATGGGATTGCCTCTGTTCAGTCCAGTTGCAGAAAATAAATGGGATTGCCTCTATTCAGTCCGACGGCAGAAAAGAAATGGGATTGCCTCTGTTCAGTCCGACGGCAGAAAAGAAATGGGATTGCCTCTGGTCAGTCCGGTTGCAGAAAATAAATGGGATTGCCTCTGTTCAGTCCCGTTGCAGAAAATAAATGGGATTGCCACTGTTCAGTCCAGTTGCAGAAAATAAATGGGATTGCCTCTATTCAGTCCGACGGCAGAAAAGAAATG
This sequence comes from Toxorhynchites rutilus septentrionalis, assembly GCF_029784135.1. NCBI lineage: Eukaryota > Metazoa > Arthropoda > Insecta > Diptera > Culicidae > Toxorhynchites > Toxorhynchites rutilus. The sequence continues at coordinate 333,077,209 of NC_073746.1, read as the reverse complement.
GGATTGCCTCTGTTCAGTCCGACGTCAGAAAAGAAATGGGATTGCCTCTGTTCAGTCCGACGGCAGAAAAGAAATGGGATTGCCTCTGGTCAGTCCGGTTGCAGAAAATAAATGGGATTGCCTCTGTTCAGTCCCGTTGCAGAAAATAAATGGGATTGCCACTGTTCAGTCCAGTTGCAGAAAATAAATGGGATTGCCTCTATTCAGTCCGACGGCAGAAAAGAAATGGGATTGCCTCTGGTCAGTCCGGTTGCAGAAAATAAATGGGATTGCCTCTGTTCAGTCCAGTTGCAGAAAATAAATGGGATTGCCTCTGTTCAGTCCAGTTGCAGAAAATAAATGGGATTGCCTCTATTCAGTCCGACGGCAGAAAAGAAATGGGATTGCCTCTGTTCAGTCCGACGGCAGAAAAGAAATGGGATTGCCTCTGGTCAGTCTGGTTGCAGAAAATAAATGGGATTGCGTCTATTCAGTCCGACGGCAGAAAAGAAATGGGATTGCCTCTGTTCAGTCCAGTTGCAGAAAATAAATGGGATTGCCACTGTTCAGTACGGTGGCAGAAAATAAATGGGATTGCCTCTGGTCAGTCCGGTTGCAGAAAATAAATGGGATTGCCTCTGTTCAGTCCAGTTGCAGAAAATAAATGGGATTGCCTCTGTTCAGTCCAGTTGCAGAAAATAAATGGGATTGCCTCTATTCAGTCCGACGGCAGAAAAGAAATGGGATTGCCTCTGTTCAGTCCAGTTGCAGAAAATAAATGGGATTGCCTCTGTTCAGTCCAGTTGCAGAAAATAAATGGGATTGCCTCTATTCAGTCCAGTTGCAGAAAATAAATGGGATTGCCTCTGTTCAGTCCAGTTGCAGAAAATAAATGGGATTGCCTCTGTTCAGTCCAGTTGCAGAAAATAAATGGGATTGCCTCTATTCAGTCCGACGGCAGAAAAGAAATGGGATTGCCTCTGTTCAGTCCGACGTCAGAAAAGAAATGGGATTGCCTCTGGTCAGTCCGGTTGCAGAAAATAAATGGGATTGCCTCTGTTCAGTCCCGTTGCAGAAAATAAATGGGATTGCCACTGTTCAGTACGGTGGCAGAAAATAAATGGGATTGCCTCTGGTCAGTCCGGTTGCAGAAAATAAATGGGATTGCCTCTGTTCAGTCCAGTTGCAGAAAATAAATGGGATTGCCTCTATTCAGTCCGACGGCAGAAAAGAAATGGGATTGCCTCTGTTCAGTCCAGTTGCAGAAAATAAATGGGATTGCCTCTGTTCAGTCCAGTTGCAGAAAATAAATGGGATTGCCTATATTCAGTCCGACGGCAGAAAAGAAATGGGATTGCCTCTGTTCAGTCCGACGGCAGAAAAGAAATGGGATTGCCTCTGGTCAGTCCGGTTGCAGAAAATAAATGGGATTGCCTCTGTTCAGTCCCGTTGCAGAAAATAAATGGGATTGCCACTGTTCAGTCCAGTTGCAGAAAATAAATGGGATTGCCTCTATTCAGTCCGACGGCAGAAAAGAAATGGGATTGCCTCTGGTCAGTCCGGTTGCAGAAAATAAATGGGATTGCCTCTGTTCAGTCCAGTTGCAGAAAATAAATGGGATTGCCTCTGTTCAGTCCAGTTGCAGAAAATAAATGGGACTGCCTCTATTCAGTCCGACGGCAGAAAAGAAATGGGATTGCCTCTGTTCAGTCCGACGGCAGAAAAGAAATGGGATTGCCTCTGTTCAGTCCAGTTGCAGAAAATAAATGGGATTGCCTCTGTTCAGTCCAGTTGCAGAAAATAAATGGGATTGCCTCTGTTCAGTCCAGTTGCAGAAAATAAATGGGATTGCCTCTATTCAGTCCGACGGCAGAAAAGAAATGGGATTACCTCTGTTCAGTCCGACGTCAGAAAAGAAATGGGATTGCCTCTGGTCAGTCTGGTTGCAGAAAATAAATGGGATTGCCTCTGTTCAGTCCCGTTGCAGAAAATAAATGGGATTGCCTCTGTTCAGTCCAGTTGCAGAAAATAAATGGGATTGCCTCTGTTCAGTCCAGTTGCAGAAAATAAATGGGATTGCCTCTATTCAGTCCGACGGCAGAAAAGAAATGGGATTGCCTCTGTTCAGTCCGACGGCAGAAAAGAAATGGGATTGCCTCTGGTCAGTCCGGTTGCAGAAAATAAATGGGATTGCCTCTGTTCAGTCCCGTTGCAGAAAATAAATGGGATTGCCACTGTTCAGTCCAGTTGCAGAAAATAAATGGGATTGCCTCTATTCAGTCCGACGGCAGAAAAGAAATGGGATTGCCTCTGTTCAGTCCGACGTCAGAAAAGAAATGGGATTGCCTCTGTTCAGTCCGACGGCAGAAAAGAAATGGGATTGCCTCTGGTCAGTCCGGTTGCAGAAAATAAATGGGATTGCCTCTGTTCAGTCCCGTTGCAGAAAATAAATGGGATTGCCACTGTTCAGTCCAGTTGCAGAAAATAAATGGGATTGCCTCTATTCAGTCCGACGGCAGAAAAGAAATGGGATTGCCTCTGGTCAGTCCGGTTGCAGAAAATAAATGGGATTGCCTCTGTTCAGTCCAGTTGCAGAAAATAAATGGGATTGCCTCTGTTCAGTCCAGTTGCAGAAAATAAATGGGATTGCCTCTATTCAGTCCGACGGCAGAAAAGAAATGGGATTGCCTCTGTTCAGTCCGACGGCAGAAAAGAAATGGGATTGCCTCTGTTCAGTCCAGTTGCAGAAAATAAATGGGATTGCCTCTGTTCAGTCCGGTTGCAGAAAATAAATGGGATTGCCTCTGTTCAGTCCCGTTGCAGAAAATAAATGGGATTGCCACTGTTCAGTACGGTGGCAGAAAATAAATGGGATTGCCTCTGGTCAGTCCGGTTGCAGAAAATAAATGGGATTGCCTCTGTTCAGTCCAGTTGCAGAAAATAAATGGGATTGCCTCTGTTCAGTCCAGTTGCAGAAAATAAATGGGATTGCCTCTATTCAGTCCGACGGCAGAAAAGAAATGGGATTGCCTCTGTTCAGTCCAGTTGCAGAAAATAAATGGGATTGCCTCTGTTCAGTCCAGTTGCAGAAAATAAATGGGATTGCCTCTATTCAGTCCAGTTGCAGAAAATAAATGGGATTGCCTCTGTTCAGTCCAGTTGCAGAAAATAAATGGGATTGCCTCTGTTCAGTCCAGTTGCAGAAAATAAATGGGATTGCCTCTATTCAGTCCGACGGCAGAAAAGAAATGGGATTGCCTCTGTTCAGTCCGACGTCAGAAAAGAAATGGGATTGCCTCTGGTCAGTCCGGTTGCAGAAAATAAATGGGATTGCCTCTGTTCAGTCCCGTTGCAGAAAATAAATGGGATTGCCACTGTTCAGTACGGTGGCAGAAAATAAATGGGATTGCCTCTGGTCAGTCCGGTTGCAGAAAATAAATGGGATTGCCTCTGTTCAGTCCAGTTGCAGAAAATAAATGGGATTGCCTCTGTTCTGTCCAGTTGCAGAAAATAAATGGGATTGCCTCTATTCAGTCCGACGGCAGAAAAGAAATGGGATTGCCTCTGTTCAGTCCAGTTGCAGAAAATAAATGGGATTGCCTCTGTTCAGTCCAGTTGCAGAAAATAAATGGGATTGCCTCTATTCAGTCCAGTTGCAGAAAATAAATGGGATTGCCTCTGTTCAGTCCAGTTGCAGAAAATAAATGGGATTGCCTCTGTTCAGTCCAGTTGCAGAAAATAAATGGGATTGCCTCTATTCAGTCCGACGGCAGAAAAGAAATGGGATTGCCTCTGTTCAGTCCGACGTCAGAAAAGAAATGGGATTGCCTCTGGTCAGTCCGGTTGCAGAAAATAAATGGGATTGCCTCTGTTCAGTCCCGTTGCAGAAAATAAATGGGATTGCCACTGTTCAGTACGGTGGCAGAAAATAAATGGGATTGCCTCTGGTCAGTCCGGTTGCAGAAAATAAATGGGATTGCCTCTGTTCAGTCCAGTTGCAGAAAATAAATGGGATTGCCTCTGTTCAGTCCAGTTGCAGAAAATAAATGGGATTGCCTCTATTCAGTCCGACGGCAGAAAAGAAATGGGATAGCCTCTGTTCAGTCCAGTTGCAGAAAATAAATGGGATTGCCTCTATTCAGTCCGACGGCAGAATAGAAATGGGATTACCTCTGTTCAGTCCTACGTCAGAAAAGAAATGGGATTGCCTCTGGTCAGTCTGGTTGCAGAAAATAAATGGGATTGCCTCTGTTCAGTCCCGTTGCAGAAAATAAATGGGATTGCCTCTGTTCAGTCCAGTTGCAGAAAATAAATGGGATTGCCTCTGTTCAGTCCAGTTGCAGAAAATAAATGGGATTGCGTCTATTCAGTCCGACGGCAGAAAAGAAATGGGATTGCCTCTGTTCAGTCCAGTTGCAGAAAATAAATGGGATTGCCTCTGTTCAGTCCAGTTGCAGAAAATAAATGGGATTGCCTCTATTCAGTCCGACGGCAGAAAAGAAATGGGATTGACTCTGTTCAGTCCGACGTCAGAAAAGAAATGGGATTGCCTCTGGTCAGTCCGGTTGCAGAAAATAAATGGGATTGCCTCTGTTCAGTCCCGTTGCAGAAAATAAATGGGATTGCCACTGTTCAGTACGGTGGCAGAAAATAAATGGGATTGCCTCTGGTCAGTCCGGTTGCAGAAAATAAATGGGATTGCCTCTGTTCAGTCCAGTTGCAGAAAATAAATGGGATTGCCTCTGTTCAGTCCAGTTGCAGAAAATAAATGGGATTGCCTCTATTCAGTCCGACGGCAGAAAAGAAATGGGATTGCCTCTGTTCAGTCCAGTTGCAGAAAATAAATGGGATTGCCTCTGTTCAGTCCAGTTGCAGAAAATAAATGGGATTGCCTCTATTCAGTCCAGTTGCAGAAAATAAATGGGATTGCCTCTGTTCAGTCCAGTTGCAGAAAATAAATGGAATTGCCTCTGTTCAGTCCAGTTGCAGAAAATAAATGGGATTGCCTCTATTCAGTCCGACGGCAGAAAAGAAATGGGATTGCCTCTGTTCAGTCCGACGTCAGAAAAGAAATGGGATTGCCTCTGGTCAGTCCGGTTGCAGAAAATAAATGGGATTGCCTCTGTTCAGTCCCGTTGCAGAAAATAAATGGGATTGCCACTGTTCAGTACGGTGGCAGAAAATAAATGGGATTGCCTCTGGTCAGTCCGGTTGCAGAAAATAAATGGGATTGCCTCTGTTCAGTCCAGTTGCAGAAAATAAATGGGATTGCCTCTGTTCAGTCCAGTTGCAGAAAATAAATGGGATTGCCTCTATTCAGTCCGACGGCAGAAAAGAAATGGGATTGCCTCTGTTCAGTCCAGTTGCAGAAAATAAATGGGATTGCCTCTGTTCAGTCCAGTTGCAGAAAATAAATGGGATTGCCTCTATTCAGTCCGACGGCAGAAAAGAAATGGGATTGCCTCTGTTCAGTCCGACGGCAGAAAAGAAATGGGATTGCCTCTGGTCAGTCCGGTTGCAGAAAATAAATGGGATTGCCTCTGTTCAGTCCCGTTGCAGAAAATAAATGGGATTGCCACTGTTCAGTACGGTGGCAGAAAATAAATGGGATTGCCTCTGGTCAGTCCGGTTGCAGAAAATAAATGGGATTGCCTCTGTTCAGTCCAGTTGCAGAAAATAAATGGGATTGCCTCTGTTCAGTCCAGTTGCAGAAAATAAATGGGATTGCCTCTGTTCAGTCCAGTTGCAGAAAATAAATGGGATTGCCTCTATTCAGTCCGACGGCAGAAAAGAAATGGGATTGCCTCTGTTCAGTCCGACGTCAGAAAAGAAATGGGATTGCCTCTGGTCAGTCCGGTTGCAGAAAATAAATGGGATTGCCTCTGTTCAGTCCCGTTGCAGAAAATAAATGGGATTGCCTCTGTTCAGTCCAGTTGCAGAAAATAAATGGGATTGCCTCTGTTCAGTCCAGTTGCAGAAAATAAATGGGATTGCCTCTGTTCAGTCCAGTTGCAGAAAATAAATGGGATTGCCTCTATTCAGTCCGACGGCAGAAAAGAAATGGGATTGCCTCTGTTCATTCCGACGTCAGAAAAGAAATGGGATTGCCTCTGGTCAGTCCGGTTGCAGAAAATAAATGGGATTGCCTCTGTTCAGTCCCGTTGCAGAAAATAAATGGGATTGCCACTGTTCAGTACGGTGGCAGAAAATAAATGGGATTGCCTCTGTTCAGTCCAGTTGCAGAAAATAAATGGGATTGCCTCTATTCAGTCCGACGGCAGAAAAGAAATGGGATTGCCTCTGTTCAGTCTGACGTCAGAAAAGAAATGGGATTGCCTCTGGTCAGTCCGGTTGCAGAAAATAAATGGGATTGCCTCTGTTCAGTCCCGTTGCAGAAAATAAATGGGATTGCCACTGTTCAGTACGGTGGCAGAAAATAAATGGGATTGCCTCTGGTCAGTCCGGTTGCAGAAAATAAATGGGATTGCCTCTGTTCAGTCCAGTTGCAGAAAATAAATGGGATTGCCTCTGTTCAGTCCAGTTGCAGAAAATAAATGGGATTGCCTCTATTCAGTCCGACGGCAGAAAAGAAATGGGATTGCCTCTGTTCAGTCCGACGTCAGAAAAGAAATGGGATTGCCTCTGGTCAGTCCGGTTGCAGAAAATAAATGGGATTGCCTCTGTTCAGTCCCGTTGCAGAAAATAAATGGGATTGCCACTGTTCAGTACGGTGGCAGAAAATAAATGGGATTGCCTCTGGTCAGTCCGGTTGCAGAAAATAAATGGGATTGCCTCTGTTCAGTCCAGTTGCAGAAAATAAATGGGATTGCCTCTGTTCAGTCCAGTTGCAGAAAATAAATGGGATTGCCTCTATTCAGTCCGACGGCAGAAAAGAAATGGGATTGCCTCTGTTCAGTCCAGTTGCAGAAAATAAATGGGATTGCCTCTGTTCAGTCCAGTTGCAGAAAATAAATGGGATTGCCTCTATTCAGTCCGACGGCAGAAAAGAAATGGGATTGCCTCTGTTCAGTCCGACGGCAGAAAAGAAATGGGATTGCCTCTGGTCAGTCCGGTTGCAGAAAATAAATGGGATTGCCTCTGTTCAGTCCCGTTGCAGAAAATAAATGGGATTGCCACTGTTCAGTCCAGTTGCAGAAAATAAATGGGATTGCCTCTGTTCAGTCCAGTTGCAGAAAATAAATGGGATTGCCTCTGTTCAGTCCAGTTGCAGAAAATAAATGGGATTGCCTCTATTCAGTCTGACGGCAGAAAAGAAATGGGATTGCCTCTGTTCAGTCCAGTTGCAGAAAATAAATGGGATTGCCTCTGTTCAGTCCAGTTGCAGAAAATAAATGGGATTGCCTCTATTCAGTCCGACGGCAGAAAAGAAATGGGATTGCCTCTGTTCAGTCCGACGGCAGAAAAGAAATGGGATTGCCTCTGGTCAGTCCGGTTGCAGAAAATAAATGGGATTGCCTCTGTTCAGTCCCGTTGCAGAAAATAAATGGGATTGCCTCTGTTCAGTCCAGTTGCAGAAAATAAATGGGATTGCCTCTGTTTAGTCCAGTTGCAGAAAATAAATGGGATTGCCTCTGTTCAGTCCAGTTGCAGAAAATAAATGGGATTGCCTCTATTCAGTCCGACGGCAGAAAAGAAATGGGATTACCTCTGTTCAGTCCGACGTCAGAAAAGAAATGGGATTGCCTCTGTTCAGTCCGACGGCAGAAAAGAAATGGGATTGCCTCTGGTCAGTCCGGTTGCAGAAAATAAATGGGATTGCCTCTGTTCAGTCCCGTTGCAGAAAATAAATGGGATTGCCACTGTTCAGTCCAGTTGCAGAAAATAAATGGGATTGCCTCTGTTCAGTCCAGTTGCAGAAAATAAATGGGATTGCCTCTGTTCAGTCCAGTTGCAGAAAATAAATGGGATTGCGTCTATTCAGTCCGACGGCAGAAAAGAAATGGGATTGCCTCTGTTCAGTCCAGTTGCAGAAAATAAATGGGATTGCCTCTGTTCAGTCCAGTTGCAGAAAATAAATGGGATTGCCTCTATTCAGTCCGACGGCAGAAAAGAAATGGGATTGCCTCTGTTCAGTCCAGTTGCAGAAAATAAATGGGATTGCCTCTGTTCAGTCCAGTTGCAGAAAATAAATGGGATTGCCTCTATTCAGTCCGACGGCAGAAAAGAAATGGGATTGCCTCTGTTCAGTCCGACGTCAGAAAAGAAATGGGATTGCCTCTGGTCAGTCCGGTTGCAGAAAATAAATGGGATTGCCTCTGTTCAGTCCCGTTGCAGAAAATAAATGGGATTGCCTCTGTTCAGTCCAGTTGCAGAAAATAAATGGGATTGCCTCTGTTTAGTCCAGTTGCAGAAAATAAATGGGATTGCCTCTGTTCAGTCCAGTTGCAGAAAATAAATGGGATTGCCTCTATTCAGTCCGACGGCAGAAAAGAAATGGGATTACCTCTGTTCAGTCCGACGTCAGAAAAGAAATGGGATTGCCTCTGGTCAGTCTGGTTGCGAAAAATAAATGGGATTGCCTCTGTTCAGTCCCGTTGCAGAAAATAAATGGGATTGCCTCTGTTCAGTCCAGTTGCAGAAAATAAATGGGATTGCCTCTGTTCAGTCCAGTTGCAGAAAATAAATGGGATTGCCTCTATTCAGTCCGACGGCAGAAAAGAAATGGGATTGCCTCTGTTCAGTCCGACGTTAGAAAAGAAATGGGATTGCCTCTGGTCAGTCCGGTTGCAGAAAATAAATGGGATTGCCTCTGTTCAGTCCAGTTGCAGAAAATAAATGGGATTGCCTCTATTCAGTCCGACGGCAGAAAAGAAATGGGATTGCCTCTGTTCAGTCCAGTTGCAGAAAATAAATGGGATTGCCACTGTTCAGTACGGTGGCAGAAAATAAATGGGATTGCCTCTGGTCAGTCCGGTTGCAGAAAATAAATGGGATTGCCTCTGTTCAGTCCAGTTGCAGAAAATAAATGGGATTGCCTCTGTTCAGTCCAGTTGCAGAAAATAAATGGGATTGCCTCTATTCAGTCCGACGGCAGAAAAGAAATGGGATTGCCTCTGTTCAGTCCGACGTCAGAAAAGAAATGGGATTGCCTCTGGTCAGTCCGGTTGCAGAAAATAAATGGGATTGCCTCTGTTCAGTCCCGTTGCAGAAAATAAATGGGATTGCCACTGTTCAGTACGGTGGCAGAAAATAAATGGGATTGCCTCTGGTCAGTCCGGTTGCAGAAAATAAATGGGATTGCCTCTGTTCAGTCCAGTTGCAGAAAATAAATGGGATTGCCTCTGTTCAGTCCAGTTGCAGAAAATAAATGGGATTGCCTCTATTCAGTCCGACGGCAGAAAAGAAATGGGATTGCCTCTGTTCAGTCCAGTTGCAGAAAATAAATGGGATTGCCTCTGTTCAGTCCAGTTGCAGAAAATAAATGGGATTGCCTCTATTCAGTCCGACGGCAGAAAAGAAATGGGATTGCCTCTGTTCAGTCCGACGGCAGAAAAGAAATGGGATTGCCTCTGGTCAGTCCGGTTGCAGAAAATAAATGGGATTGCCTCTGTTCAGTCCCGTTGCAGAAAATAAATGGGATTGCCACTGTTCAGTCCAGTTGCAGAAAATAAATGGGATTGCCTCTGTTCAGTCCAGTTGCAGAAAATAAATGGGATTGCCTCTGTTCAGTCCAGTTGCAGAAAATAAATGGGATTGCGTCTATTCAGTCCGACGGCAGAAAAGAAATGGGATTGCCTCTGTTCAGTCCAGTTGCAGAAAATAAATGGGATTGCCTCTGTTCAGTCCAGTTGCAGAAAATAAATGGGATTGCCTCTATTCAGTCCGACGGCAGAAAAGAAATGGGATTGCCTCTGTTCAGTCCAGTTGCAGAAAATAAATGGGATTGCCTCTGTTCAGTCCAGTTGCAGAAAATAAATGGGATTGCCTCTATTCAGTCCGACGGCAGAAAAGAAATGGGATTGCCTCTGTTCAGTCCGACGTCAGAAAAGAAATGGGATTGCCTCTGGTCAGTCCGGTTGCAGAAAATAAATGGGATTGCCTCTGTTCAGTCCCGTTGCAGAAAATAAATGGGATTGCCTCTGTTCAGTCCAGTTGCAGAAAATAAATGGGATTGCCTCTGTTTAGTCCAGTTGCAGAAAATAAATGGGATTGCCTCTGTTCAGTCCAGTTGCAGAAAATAAATGGGATTGCCTCTATTCAGTCCGACGGCAGAAAAGAAATGGGATTACCTCTGTTCAGTCCGACGTCAGAAAAGAAATGGGATTGCCTCTGGTCAGTCTGGTTGCGAAAAATAAATGGGATTGCCTCTGTTCAGTCCCGTTGCAGAAAATAAATGGGATTGCCTCTGTTCAGTCCAGTTGCAGAAAATAAATGGGATTGCCTCTGTTCAGTCCAGTTGCAGAAAATAAATGGGATTGCCTCTATTCAGTCCGACGGCAGAAAAGAAATGGGATTGCCTCTGTTCAGTCCAGTTGCAGAAAATAAATGGGATTGCCTCTGTTCAGTCCAGTTGCAGAAAATAAATGGGATTGCCTCTATTCAGTCCGACGGCAGAAAAGAAATGGGATTGCCTCTGTTCAGTCCGACGGCAGAAAAGAAATGGGATTGCCTCTGGTCAGTCCGGTTGCAGAAAATAAATGGGATTGCCTCTGTTCAGTCCCGTTGCAGAAAATAAATGGGATTGCCACTGTTCAGTCCAGTTGCAGAAAATAAATGGGATTGCCTCTGTTCAGTCCAGTTGCAGAAAATAAATGGGATTGCCTCTGTTCAGTCCAGTTGCAGAAAATAAATGGGATTGCGTCTATTCAGTCCGACGGCAGAAAAGAAATGGGATTGCCTCTGTTCAGTCCAGTTGCAGAAAATAAATGGGATTGCCTCTGTTCAGTCCAGTTGCAGAAAATAAATGGGATTGCCTCTATTCAGTCCGACGGCAGAAAAGAAATGGGATTGCCTCTGTTCAGTCCAGTTGCAGAAAATAAATGGGATTGCCTCTGTTCAGTCCAGTTGCAGAAAATAAATGGGATTGCCTCTATTCAGTCCGACGGCAGAAAAGAAATGGGATTGCCTCTGTTCAGTCCGACGTCAGAAAAGAAATGGGATTGCCTCTGGTCAGTCCGGTTGCAGAAAATAAATGGGATTGCCTCTGTTCAGTCCCGTTGCAGAAAATAAATGGGATTGCCTCTGTTCAGTCCAGTTGCAGAAAATAAATGGGATTGCCTCTGTTTAGTCCAGTTGCAGAAAATAAATGGGATTGCCTCTGTTCAGTCCAGTTGCAGAAAATAAATGGGATTGCCTCTATTCAGTCCGACGGCAGAAAAGAAATGGGATTACCTCTGTTCAGTCCGACGTCAGAAAAGAAATGGGATTGCCTCTGGTCAGTCTGGTTGCGAAAAATAAATGGGATTGCCTCTGTTCAGTCCCGTTGCAGAAAATAAATGGGATTGCCTCTGTTCAGTCCAGTTGCAGAAAATAAATGGGATTGCCTCTGTTCAGTCCAGTTGCAGAAAATAAATGGGATTGCCTCTATTCAGTCCGACGGCAGAAAAGAAATGGGATTGCCTCTGTTCAGTCCGACGTTAGAAAAGAAATGGGATTGCCTCTGGTCAGTCCGGTTGCAGAAAATAAATGGGATTGCCTCTGTTCAGTCCCGTTGCAGAAAATAAATGGGATTGCCACTGTTCAGTACGGTGGCAGAAAATAAATGGGATTGCCTCTGGTCAGTCCGGTTGCAGAAAATAAATGGGATTGCCTCTGTTCAGTCCAGTTGCAGAACATAAATGGGATTGCCTCTGTTTAGTCCAGTTGCAGAAAATAAATGGGATTTCCTCTGTTCAGTCCAGTTGCAGAAAATAAATGGGATTGCCTCTATTCAGTCCGACGGCAGAAAAGAAATGGGATTGCCTCTGTTCAGTCCAGTTGCAGAAAATAAATGGGATTGCCTCTATTCAGTCCGACGGCAGAAAAGAAATGGGATTGCCTCTGTTCAGTCCGACGTCAGAAAAGAAATGGGATTGCCTCTGGTCAGTCCGGTTGCAGAAAATAAATGGGATTGCCTCTGTTCAGTCCCGTTGCAGAAAATAAATGGGATTGCCACTGTTCAGTACGGTGGCAGAAAATAAATGGGATTGCCTCTGGTCAGTCCGGTTGCAGAAAATAAATGGGATTGCCTCTGTTCAGTCCAGTTGCAGAAAATAAATGGGATTGCCTCTGTTCAGTCCAGTTGCAGAAAATAAATGGGATTGCCTCTATTCAGTCCGACGGCAGAAAAGAAATGGGATTGCCTCTGTTCAGTCCAGTTGCAGAAAATAAATGGGATTGCCTCTGTTCAGTCCAGTTGCAGAAAATAAATGGGATTGCCTCTATTCAGTCCGACGGCAGAAAAGAAATGGGATTGCCTCTGTTCAGTCCGACGTCAGAAAAGAAATGGGATTGCCTCTGGTCAGTCCGGTTGCAGAAAATAATTAGGATTGCCTCTGTTCAGTCCCGTTGCAGAAAATAAATGGGATTGCCACTGTTCAGTACGGTGGCAGAAAATAAATGGGATTGCCTCTGGTCAGTCCGGTTGCAGAAAATAAATGGGATTGCCTCTGTTCAGTCCAGTTGCAGAAAATAAATGGGATTGCCTCTGTTCAGTCCAGTTGCAGAAAATAAATGGGATTGCCTCTATTCAGTCCAGTTGCAGAAAATAAATGGGATTGCCTCTGTTCAGTCCAGTTGCAGAAAATAAATGGGATTGCCTCTGTTCAGTCCAGTTGCAGAAAATAAATGGGATTGCCTCTATTCAGTCCGACGGCAGAAAAGAAATGCGATTGCCTCTGTTCAGTCCGACGTCAGAAAAGAAATGGGATTGCCTCTGGTCAGTCCGGTTGCAGAAAATAAATGGGATTGCCTCTGTTCAGTCCCGTTGCAGAAAATAAATGGGATTGCCACTGTTCAGTACAGTGGCAGAAAATAAATGGGATTGCCTCTGGTCAGTCCGGTTGCAGAAAATAAATGGGATTGCCTCTGTTCAGTCCAGTTGCAGAAAATAAATGGGATTGCCTCTGTTCAGTCCAGTTGCAGAAAATAAATGGGATTGCCTCTATTCAGTCCGACGGCAGAAAAGAAATGGGATTGCCTCTGTTCAGTCCAGTTGCAGAAAATAAATGGGATTGCCTCTGTTCAGTCCAGTTGCAGAAAATAAATGGAATTGCCTCTATTCAGTCCAGTTGCAGAAAATAAATGGGATTGCCTCTGTTCAGTCCAGTTGCAGAAAATAAATGGGATTGCCTCTGTTCAGTCCAGTTGCAGAAAATAAATGGGATTGCCTCTATTCAGTCCGACGGCAGAAAAGAAATGGGATTGCCTCTGTTCAGTCCGACGTCAGAAAAGAAATGGGATTGCCTCTGTTCAGTCCGAC
>NC_073746.1:333013310-333063310 GCF_029784135.1 Toxorhynchites rutilus septentrionalis | reverse complement strand
AGGTATGGTCCAATCCTTAGATTAAAATGATAGAGGAGATCAAACACTACAAATCTGCATCATCAAACTCAATATTTTCGTGGAACATCAGAAAAAAATTCCAAAATATGTTTTTCATTCTCTCGGATTTTCATGAAATCGATCAACTAAAATTTGGGGGATGAGAGTAGCGTAAGAGGAATGGTCCAGTTCTTAGATTCAAATGATAGAGGAGATCCCGCACTACAAATCTGCATAATCAAACTCAATATTTTCGTGGAACATCAGAAAAAAATTCGGGAATATGTTTTTCATTCTTTCGATTTTTCATGAGATCGATCCACTAAATTTAGGGGGATGAGAGTTACGTAAGAGGTATGGTCCAGTTCTCAGATTCAAATGGTAGAGGAGATCACGCACTACAAATCTGCATCATCAAACTCAAGATTTACGTGTGATATCAGAAAAAAAATTCGAAAATATGTTTTTCATTCTTTCGATTTTTCATGCTATCGATCCACCAAATTCCGGGGGATGAGAGTTACGTAAAAGGTATGGTCCAGTCCTTAGATTCAAATGATAGAGGAGATCAAGCACTACAAATCAGCATCATCAAACTCAATATTTTCGTGGAACATCAGAAAAAAATTCGGAAATATGTTTTTCATTCTTTCGATTTTTCATGAAATCGATCCACTAAATTTCGGGGGATGAGAGTTACGTAAGAGGTATGGTCCAGTTCTTAGATTAAAAAGATAGAGGAGATCACACACTACAAATCTGCATCATCAAACTCAACATTTTCGTGTGATATAAGAGAAAAATTCTAAAATATATTTTTCATTCTTTCGATTTTTCATAAAATTGATCCACTAAATTACGTGGGATGAGAGTTACGTAAGGGGTATGGTTCAGTTCTTATATTCTTATGATAGAGGAGATCAAGCACTACAAACCTGCATCATCAAACTCAAGATTTACGTGTGATATCAGAAAAAAATTCGGAAATGTAATATTCATTCTTTCGATTTTTCATAAAATTGATCCACTAAATTACGTGGGATGAGAGTTACGTAAGGGGTATGGTTCAGTTCTTATATTCTTATGATAGAGGAGATCACGCACTACAAATCTACATCATCAAACTCAAGATTTTCGTGTGATATCAGAGAAAAATTCTAAAATATATTTTTCATTCTTTCGGTTTTTCATGAAATCGATCCACTAAATTACGTGGGATGAGAGTTACGTAAGAGGTATGGTCCAGTTCTTATATTCTTATGATAGAGGAGATCAAGCACTACAAACCTGCATCATCAAACTCAAGATTTACGTGTGATATCAGAAAAAAATTCTAAAATATATTTTTCATTCTTTCGATTTTTCATAAAATTGATCCACTAAATTACGTGGGATGAGAGTTACGTAAGGGGTATGGTTCAGTTCTTATATTCTTATGATAGAGGAGATCAAGCACTACAAACCTGCATCATCAAACTCAAGATTTACGTGTGATATCAGAAAAAAATTCGGAAATGTAATATTCATTCTTTCGATTTTTCATAAAATTGATCCACTAAATTACGTGGGATGAGAGTTACGTAAGGGGTATGGTTCAGTTCTTATATTCTTATGATAGAGGAGATCCAGCACTACAAACCTGCATTATCAAACTCAAGATTTACGTGTGATATCAGAAAAAAATTCTAAAATATGTTTTTCATTCTTTTGACTTTTCATGAGATCGATCCACCAAATTTCGGGGGATGAGAGTTACGTAAGAGGTATGGTCCAGTTCTCAGATTCAAATGATAGAGGAGATCACACACTACAAATCTGCATCATCAAACTCAATATTTTCGTGGAACATCAGAAAAAAAATCGAAAATATGTTTTTCATTCTTTCGATTTTTCATGAAATCGATCCACCCACTAAATTTCGGGGGATGAGAGTTACGTAAGAGGTATGGTTCAGTTCTTATATTCTTATGATAGAGGAGATCAAGCACTACAAACCTGCATCATCAAACTCAAGATTTACGTGTGATATCAGAAAAAAATTCAAAAACATGTTTTACATTCTTTGATTTATCATGAGATCGATCCACCAAATTTCGGGGGATGAGAGTTACGTAAGAGGTATGGTCAAGTTCTCAGATTCAAATAATAGAGGAGATCACGCACTACAAATCTACATCATCAAACTCAAGATTTTCGTGTGATATCAGAGAAAAATTCTAAAATATATTTTTCATTCTTTCGGTTTTTCATGAAATCGATCCACTAAATTACGTGGGATGAGAGTTACGTAAGAGGTATGGTCCAGTTCTTATATTCTTATGATAGAGGAGATCAAGCACTACAAACCTGCATCATCAAACTCAAGATTTACGTGTGATATCAGAAAAAAATTCTAAAATATATTTTTCATTCTTTCGATTTTTCATAAAATTGATCCACTAAATTACGTGGGATGAGAGTTACGTAAGGGGTATGGTTCAGTTCTTATATTCTTATGATAGAGGAGATCAAGCACTACAAACCTGCATCATCAAACTCAAGATTTACGTGTGATATCAGAAAAAAATTCGGAAATGTAATATTCATTCTTTCGATTTTTCATAAAATTGATCCACTAAATTACGTGGGATGAGAGTTACGTAAGGGGTATGGTTCAGTTCTTATATTCTTATGATAGAGGAGATCCAGCACTACAAACCTGCATTATCAAACTCAAGATTTACGTGTGATATCAGAAAAAAATTCTAAAATATGTTTTTCATTCTTTTGACTTTTCATGAGATCGATCCACCAAATTTCGGGGGATGAGAGTTACGTAAGAGGTATGGTTCAGTTCTTATATTCTTATGATAGAGGAGATCAAGCACTACAAACCTGCATCATCAAACTCAAGATTTACGTGTGATATCAGAAAAAAATTCAAAAACATGTTTTACATTCTTTGATTTATCATGAGATCGATCCACCAAATTTCGGGGGATGAGAGTTACGTAAGAGGTATGGTCAAGTTCTCAGATTCAAATGATAGAGGAGATCACGCACTACAAATCTACATCATCAAACTCAAGATTTTCGTGTGATATCAGAGAAAAATTCTAAAATATATTTTTCATTCTTTCGGTTTTTCATGAAATCGATCCACTAAATTACGTGGGATGAGAGTTACGTAAGAGGTATGGTCCAGTTCTTATATTCTTATGATAGAGGAGATCAAGCACTACAAACCTGCATCATCAAACTCAAGATTTACGTGTGATATCAGAAAAAAATTCTAAAATATGTTTTTCATTCTTTTGACTTTTCATGAGATCGATTCACCAAATTTCGGGGGATGAGAGTTACGTAAGAGGTATGGTCCAGTTCTTATATTCTTATGATAGAGGAGATCAAGCACTACAAATCTGCATCATCAAACTCAAGATTTACGTGTGAAATCAAAACAAAATCGAAAATATGTTTTTCATTCTTTCGATTTTTCATAAAATTGATCCACTAAATTACGTGGGATGAGAGTTACGTAAGGGGTATGGTCCAGTTCTTATATTCTTATGATAGAGGAGATCAAGCACTACAAACCTGCATCATCAAACTCAAGATTTACGTGTGATATCAGAAAAAAATCTAAAATATGTTTTTCATTCTTTTGACTTTTCATGAGATCGATCCACCAAATTTCGGGGGATGAGAGTTACGTAAGAGGTATGGTCCAGTTCTCAGATTCAAATGATAGAGGAGATCACGCACTACAAATCTGCATCATCAAACTCAATATTTTCGTGGAACATCAGAAAAAAAATCGAAAATATGTTTTTCATTCTTTCGATTTTTCATGAAATCGATCCACCCACTAAATTTCGGGGGATGAGAGTTACGTAAGAGGTATGGTTCAGTTCTTATATTCCTATAATAGAGCAGATCAAGCACTACAAACCTGCATAATCAAACACAAGAATGTCATGTGATATCAGAAAAAAATTCGGAAATATAATATTCATTCTTTCGATTTTTCATGAAATCGATTCTTAGATTCGAATGATGGGGTAGATCACGCATCGCAAAAAAAAATTATATTCGGGAACATAGGGCCCTATTCCAGAAAACGAAACGAGCAGACGAGCGCTCGTCTCGTTTGTTTTCATATTCCAGAATCCGAGCTCGACTAAAAACAGACGAGTAGCTCGTCTGGCTCGACGACCGTTTGGCCGCGCTCGTCGATGAATCAGTCGAATCGTCTAGTTTGTTTGATGTGTTTGTTCACCTTGTTGATTGAAAACATCGGTATTCTTCTGCTCCGCCTTTATCTTCAAAAATTGTTTCACGACTAAACTAGTATTGCATAAGCAATGTATGTTTTCAACTGCAACCATCAAATTCAATTCAGTAATTGCAAGATTTTACAGATTTTCAAATGGACCTCTCCCAAACAACACAACCAAATGTAAACATTGAACTCATATCCAGGGATGCTAGATGATTGTTTTGCATATATGAACACGGCACGAAAAGGGTCTTCACATATTGAACGAAAATGAGTAATTCAAAACAACTACTTTATTGGAAATACGTATATATAGATTTAAAACTTTTCTTGATAAATCGTTGATTAGGTGAACAAACATTGCCCCCAATAAATCCATAATAACAAAACGTCTGATGATAACACACAACCATATGCTCGAGGAAAAATATTAATGAAACCAAAAGATTTTTTTTTTTTTTTTTTTTTATCTGTATTATAGTGATTTTCAACTCATTAGGCTGGTTCGTCACTTTTACTTCCATTTTTGGAAGAATGTCGGGAGTGAGAATTGAACTCGTGACCTTTAGCGTGAGAGGCATGGATGTTACCACTACGCCAGATCGCCTCCACGAAACCAAAAGATATATGAAACTTATTCCTTTTTGTTGTTTTTTTTTAATATTTTGGCACTGAGAAAAGAGTATCGATTGATCAATTTTAAAACTGTTTGTTGTTTTTCTCAAAACAAAAACATGTCTTCTTATCTGACTTCACTGATCATACTGAGAAAAACTGATTTCTCATGAATTTGATCCACTAAATTTTTGAAGGATGAAAGTAACGTAAGAGTTATGGTCCAGTTCTTATATTCAATCTGCATATTTATTCGTGTAATATCAGGGAAAAAATCGAAAACATGTTTTTTATTCTGACCTATTCGACAAATAAAATTAAAAACATTTTGATTGTTTCTATTCGCCAAAAACAAGGAAAATGACACATTCTCCATTTATAACTTACTTTTCGAACAGAAGCAAATCGAACGAAACGCAAAAACAACTCGAACGAAAATAGGATTTCTGAAGTAACATTTCTGTTAGTATTGTAAGACTATTTGTTGTTGCAAATAAAATAACTTAGGTACTTAAGGACATTAGAGCTTTGAAATAAAAACACGATTCGTAATATTTATTAAACATAATTTTACAAGCTTATTCGTTAAATTGATAATCCAGTGATCCAGTTCATTTCCTCGGGGTGATCCACAACGGTACATGAAAAAAAGAAATATTAGAAAAATTTAATGAAATAATAAATCAATATTATCAAAAACATAACATTAAATATTAATGTTTTAGAAAGCATTCTCGTATAAAAAAATGATTTCCAAATGATTTTTGATAGACCGCGAGAAATAGAACTAGTTTTTGAAATTTCCAAATTCGAATCGATACTTTATTCGATAGTTTTTCATACCGCGACTGAAGAGGTTTCGTTATAGGTTGTCTTGAAGTAACCGAAGGACTTCCTCTTATATTTAAAACGATAACTATTTATAACGCGACCGAAGAGGTTTCGTCATGGGTTGCCTCGAAAGGAACCGGAGGAATTCCTCTTATATTTGAATCAATATTTATTTATTACGCGACCGAAGAGGTTTCGTCATGGGTTACCTCGAGAGGAACCGGAGGAATTCCTCTTATATTTGAATCAATATTTATTTATTACGCGACCGAAGAGGTTTCGTCATGGGTTACCTCGGAAGGAACCGGAGGAATTCCTCTTATATTTGAATCAATATTTATTTATTACGCGACCGAAGAGGTTTCGTCATGGGTTACCTCGGAAGGAACCGGAGGAATTCCTCTTATATTTGAATCGATATTTATTTATTACGCGACCGAAGAGGTTTCGTCATGGGATGCCTCGAAAGGAACCGGAGGAATCCCTCTTATATTTTAAACGATAATTACTTATAACGCGACCGAAGAGGTTTCGTCATGGGTTGCCTCGAAAGGAACCGGAGGAATTCCTCTTATATTTTAAACGATAATTACTTATAACGCGACCGAAGAGGTTTCGTCATGGGTTGCCTCGAAAGGAACCGGAGGAATTCCTCTTATATTTAAATCGATAATTACTTATAACGCGACCGAAGAGGTTTCGTCATGGGTTGCCTCGAAAGGAACCGGAGGAATTCCTCTTATATTTAAATCGATAATTACTTATAACGCGACCGAAGAGGTTTCGTCATGAGTTGCCTCGAAAGGAACCGGAGGAATCCCTCTTATATATTAAACGATAAATGATTATAACGCGACCGAAGAGGTTTCGTCATGGATTGCCTCGAAAGGAACCGGAGGAATCCCTCTTATATTATAAACGATAATTACTCATAACGCGACCGAAGAGGTTTCGTCATGGGTTGCCTCGAAAGGAACCGGAGGAATCCCTCTTATATATTAAACGATAAATCATTATAACGCGACCGAAGAGGTTTCGTCATGGATTGCCTCGAAAGGAACCGGAGGAATTCCTCTTATATTTTAAAAGATAATTACTTATAACGCGACCGAAGAGGTTTCGTCATGGATTGCCTCGAAAGGAACCGGAGGAATCCCTCTTATATTATAAACGATAATTACTCATAACGCGACCGAAGAGGTTTCGTCATGGGTTGCCTCGAAAGGAACCGGAGGAATCCCTCTTATATATTAAACGATAAATCATTATAACGCGACCGAAGAGGTTTCGTCATGGATTGCCTCGAAAGGAACCGGAGGAATTCCTCTTATATTTTAAAAGATAATTACTTATAACGCGACCGAAGAGGTTTCGTCATGGATTGCCTCGAAAGGAACCGGAGGAATCCCTCTTATATTATAAACGATAATTACTCATAACGCGACCGAAGAGGTTTCGTCATGGGTTGCCTCGAAAGGAACCGGAGGAATTCCTCTTATATTTTAAAAGATAATTACTTATAACGCGACCGAAGAGGTTTCGTCATGGGTTGCCTCGAAAGGAACCGGAGGAATTCCCCTTATATTTAAATCGATAATTACTTATAACGCGACCGAAGAGGTTTCGTCATGGATTGCCTCGAAAGGAACCGGAGGAATCCCTCTTATATTATAAACGATAATTACTCATAACGCGACCGAAGAGGTTTCGTCATGGGTTGCCTCGAAAGGAACCGGAGGAATCCCTCTTATATATTAAACGATAAATCATTATAACGCGACCGAAGAGGTTTCGTCATGGATTGCCTCGAAAGGAACCGGAGGAATTCCTCTTATATTTTAAAAGATAATTACTTATAACGCGACCGAAGAGGTTTCGTCATGGATTGCCTCGAAAGGAACCGGAGGAATCCCTCTTATATTATAAACGATAATTACTCATAACGCGACCGAAGAGGTTTCGTCATGGGTTGCCTCGAAAGGAACCGGAGGAATTCCTCTTATATTTTAAAAGATAATTACTTATAACGCGACCGAAGAGGTTTCGTCATGGGTTGCCTCGAAAGGAACCGGAGGAATTCCCCTTATATTTAAATCGATAATTACTTATAACGCGACCGAAGAGGTTTCGTCATGGATTGCCTCGAAAGGAACCGGAGGAATCCCTCTTATATTATAAACGATAATTACTCATAACGCGACCGAAGAGGTTTCGTCATGGGTTGCCTCGAAAGGAACCGGAGGAATCCCTCTTATATATTAAACGATAAATCATTATAACGCGACCGAAGAGGTTTCGTCATGGATTGCCTCGAAAGGAACCGGAGGAATTCCTCTTATATTTTAAAAGATAATTACTTATAACGCGACCGAAGAGGTTTCGTCATGGATTGCCTCGAAAGGAACCGGAGGAATTCCTCTTATATTTAAATCGATAATTACTTATAACGCGACCGAAGAGGTTTCGTCATAGATTGCCTCGAAAGGAACCGGAGGAATCCCTCTTATATATTAAACGATAAATCATTATAACGCGACCGAAGAGGTTTCGTCATGGATTGCCTCGAAAGGAACCGGAGGAATTCCTCTTATATTTAAATCGATAATTACTTATAACGCGACCGAAGAGGTTTCGTCATAGATTGCCTCGAAAGGAACCGGAGGAATCCCTCTTATATATTAAACGATAAATCATTATAACGCGACCGAAGAGGTTTCGTCATGGATTGCCTCGAAAGGAACCGGAGGAATTCCTCTTATATTTTAAAAGATAATTACTTATAACGCGACCGAAGAGGTTTCGTCATGGATTGCCTCGAAAGGAACCGGAGGAATCCCTCTTATATTATAAACGATAATTACTCATAACGCGACCGAAGAGGTTTCGTCATGGGTTGCCTCGAAAGGAACCGGAGGAATCCCTCTTATATATTAAACGATAAATCATTATAACGCGACCGAAGAGGTTTCGTCATGGATTGCCTCGAAAGGAACCGGAGGAATTCCTCTTATATTTTAAAAGATAATTACTTATAACGCGACCGAAGAGGTTTCGTCATGGATTGCCTCGAAAGGAACCGGAGGAATCCCTCTTATATTATAAACGATAATTACTCATAACGCGACCGAAGAGGTTTCGTCATGGGTTGCCTCGAAAGGAACCGGAGGAATTCCTCTTATATTTTAAAAGATAATTACTTATAACGCGACCGAAGAGGTTTCGTCATGGGTTGCCTCGAAAGGAACCGGAGGAATTCCCCTTATATTTAAATCGATAATTACTTATAACGCGACCGAAGAGGTTTCGTCATGGATTGCCTCGAAAGGAACCGGAGGAATCCCTCTTATATTATAAACGATAATTACTCATAACGCGACCGAAGAGGTTTCGTCATGGGTTGCCTCGAAAGGAACCGGAGGAATCCCTCTTATATATTAAACGATAAATCATTATAACGCGACCGAAGAGGTTTCGTCATGGATTGCCTCGAAAGGAACCGGAGGAATTCCTCTTATATTTTAAAAGATAATTACTTATAACGCGACCGAAGAGGTTTCGTCATGGATTGCCTCGAAAGGAACCGGAGGAATCCCTCTTATATTATAAACGATAATTACTCATAACGCGACCGAAGAGGTTTCGTCATGGGTTGCCTCGAAAGGAACCGGAGGAATTCCTCTTATATTTTAAAAGATAATTACTTATAACGCGACCGAAGAGGTTTCGTCATGGGTTGCCTCGAAAGGAACCGGAGGAATTCCCCTTATATTTAAATCGATAATTACTTATAACGCGACCGAAGAGGTTTCGTCATGGATTGCCTCGAAAGGAACCGGAGGAATCCCTCTTATATTATAAACGATAATTACTCATAACGCGACCGAAGAGGTTTCGTCATGGGTTGCCTCGAAAGGAACCGGAGGAATCCCTCTTATATATTAAACGATA
This sequence comes from Toxorhynchites rutilus septentrionalis, assembly GCF_029784135.1. Taxonomy (NCBI): domain Eukaryota; kingdom Metazoa; phylum Arthropoda; class Insecta; order Diptera; family Culicidae; genus Toxorhynchites; species Toxorhynchites rutilus. Next base: position 333,053,658 of record NC_073746.1, on the reverse strand, counting down.
AATCATTATAACGCGACCGAAGAGGTTTCGTCATGGATTGCCTCGAAAGGAACCGGAGGAATTCCTCTTATATATTAAACGATAAATCATTATAACGCGACCGAAGAGGTTTCGTCATGGATTGCCTCGAAAGGAACCGGAGGAATCCCTCTTATATTTAAATCGATAATTACTTATAACGCGACCGAAGAGGTTTCGTCATGGGTTGCCTCGAAAGGAACCAGAGGAATCCCTCTTATATTATAAACGATAATTACTCATAACGCGACAGAAGAGGTTTCGTCATGGGTTGCCTCGAAAGGAACCGGAGGAATCCCTCTTATATATTAAACGATAAATCATTATAACGCGACCGAAGAGGTTTCGTCATGGATTGCCTCGAAAGGAACCGGAGGAATTCCTCTTATATTTTAAAAGATAATTACTTATAACGCGACCGAAGAGGTTTCGTCATGGATTGCCTCGAAAGGAACCGGAGGAATTCCTCTTATATTTAAATCGATAATTACTTATAACGCGACCGAAGAGGTTTCGTCATAGATTGCCTCGAAAGGAACCGGAGGAATCCCTCTTATATATTAAACGATAAATCATTATAACGCGACCGAAGAGGTTTCGTCATGGATTGCCTCGAAAGGAACCGGAGGAATTCCTCTTATATTTAAATCGATAATTACTTATAACGCGACCGAAGAGGTTTCGTCATAGATTGCCTCGAAAGGAACCGGAGGAATCCCTCTTATATATTAAACGATAAATCATTATAACGCGACCGAAGAGGTTTCGTCATGGATTGCCTCGAAAGGAACCGGAGGAATCCCTCTTATATTTAAATCGATAATTACTTATAACGCGACCGAAGAGGTTTCGTCATGAGTTGCCTCGAAAGGAACCGGAGGAATCCCTCTTATATATTAAACGATAAATGATTATAACGCGACCGAAGAGGTTTCGTCATGGATTGCCTCGAAAGGAACCGGAGGAATCCCTCTTATATTATAAACGATAATTACTCATAACGCGACCGAAGAGGTTTCGTCATGGGTTGCCTCGAAAGGAACCGGAGGAATCCCTCTTATATATTAAACGATAAATCATTATAACGCGACCGAAGAGGTTTCGTCATGGATTGCCTCGAAAGGAACCGGAGGAATTCCTCTTATATTTTAAAAGATAATTACTTATAACGCGACCGAAGAGGTTTCGTCATGGATTGCCTCGAAAGGAACCGGAGGAATCCCTCTTATATTATAAACGATAATTACTCATAACGCGACCGAAGAGGTTTCGTCATGGGTTGCCTCGAAAGGAACCGGAGGAATCCCTCTTATATATTAAACGATAAATCATTATAACGCGACCGAAGAGGTTTCGTCATGGATTGCCTCGAAAGGAACCGGAGGAATTCCTCTTATATTTTAAAAGATAATTACTTATAACGCGACCGAAGAGGTTTCGTCATAGATTGCCTCGAAAGGAACCGGAGGAATCCCTCTTATATATTAAACGATAAATCATTATAACGCGACCGAAGAGGTTTCGTCATGGATTGCCTCGAAAGGAACCGGAGGAATTCCTCTTATATTTTAAAAGATAATTACTTATAACGCGACCGAAGAGGTTTCGTCATGGGTTGCCTCGAAAGGAACCGGAGGAATTCCTCTTATATATTAAACGATAAATCATTATAACGCGACCGAAGAGGTTTCGTCATAGATTGCCTCGAAAGGAACCGGAGGAATCCCTCTTATATTTTAAAAGATAATTACTTATAACGCGACCGAAGAGGTTTCGTCATAGATTGCCTCGAAAGGAACCGGAGGAATCCCTCTTATATATTAAACGATAAATCATTATAACGCGACCGAAGAGGTTTCGTCATAGATTGCCTCGAAAGGAACCGGAGGAATCCCTCTTATATATTAAACGATAAATCATTATAACGCGACCGAAGAGGTTTCGTCATGGGTTGCCTCGAAAGGAACCGGAGGAATCCCTCTTATATATTAAACGATAAATCATTATAACGCGACCGAAGAGGTTTCGTCATGGATTGCCTCGAAAGGAACCGGAGGAATTCCTCTTATATTTTAAAAGATAATTACTTATAACGCGACCGAAGAGGTTTCGTCATAGATTGCCTCGAAAGGAACCGGAGGAATCCCTCTTATATATTAAACGATAAATCATTATAACGCGACCGAAGAGGTTTCGTCATAGATTGCCTCGAAAGGAACCGGAGGAATCCCTCTTATATATTAAACGATAAATCATTATAACGCGACCGAAGAGGTTTCGTCATGGGTTGCCTCGAAAGGAACCGGAGGAATCCCTCTTATATATTAAACGATAATTACTTATAACGCGACCGAAGAGGTTTCGTCATGGGTTGCCTCGAAAGGAACCGGAGGAATCCCTCTTATATATTAAACGATAAATCATTATAACGCGACCGAAGAGGTTTCGTCATGGATTGCCTCGAAAGGAACCGGAGGAATTCCTCTTATATTTTAAAAGATAATTACTTATAACGCGACCGAAGAGGTTTCGTCATGGGTTGCCTCGAAAGGAACCGGAGGAATTCCTCTTATATTTAAATCGATAATTACTTATAACGCAACCGAAGAGGTTTCGTCATGGGTTGCCTCGAAAGGAACCGGAGGAATCCCTCTTATATATTAAACGATAATTACTTATAACGCGACCGAAGAGGTTTCGTCATGGGTTGCCTCGAAAGGAACCGGAGGAATTCCTCTTATATTTTAAAAGATAATTACTTATAACGCGACCGAAGAGGTTTCGTCATGGGTTGCCTCGAAAGGAACCGGAGGAATTCCCCTTATATTTAAATCGATAATTACTTATAACGCGACCGAAGAGGTTTCGTCATGGATTGCCTCAAAAGGAACCGGAGGAATCCCTCTTATATTATAAACGATAATTACTCATAACGCGACCGAAGAGGTTTCGTCATAGATTGCCTCGAAAGGAACCGGAGGAATCCCTCTTATATATTAAACGATAAATGATTATAACGCGACCGAAGAGGTTTCGTCATGGGTTGCCTCGAAAGGAACCGGAGGAATCCCTCTTATATTATAAACGATAATTACTCATAACGCGACCGAAGAGGTTTCGTCATGGGTTGCCTCGAAAGGAACCGGAGGAATCCCTCTTATATATTAAACGATAAATCATTATAACGCGACCGAAGAGGTTTCGTCATGGATTGCCTCGAAAGGAACCGGAGGAATTCCTCTTATATTTAAATCGATAATTACTTATAACGCGACCGAAGAGGTTTCGTCATAGATTGCCTCGAAAGGAACCGGAGGAATCCCTCTTATATATTAAACGATAAATCATTATAACGCGACCGAAGAGGTTTCGTCATGGATTGCCTCGAAAGGAACCGGAGGAATCCCTCTTATATTATAAACGATAATTACTCATAACGCGACCGAAGAGGTTTCGTCATGGGTTGCCTCGAAAGGAACCGGAGGAATCCCTCTTATATATTAAACGATAATTACTTATAACGCGACCGAAGAGGTTTCGTCATGGATTGCCTCGAAAGGAACCGGAGGAATCCCTCTTATATTATAAACGATAATTACTCATAACGCGACAGAAGAGGTTTCGTCATGGGTTGCCTCGAAAGGAACCGGAGGAATCCCTCTTATATATTAAACGATAATTACTTATAACGCGACCGAAGAGGTTTCGTCATGGGTTGCCTCGAAAGGAACCGGAGGAATCCCTCTTATATATTAAACGATAAATCATTATAACGCGACCGAAGAGGTTTCGTCATGGATTGCCTCGAAAGGAACCGGAGGAATTCCTCTTATATTTTAAAAGATAATTACTTATAACGCGACCGAAGAGGTTTCGTCATGGGTTGCCTCGAAAGGAACCGGAGGAATTCCTCTTATATTTAAATCGATAATTACTTATAACGCGACCGAAGAGGTTTCGTCATGGGTTGCCTCGAAAGGAACCGGAGGAATCCCTCTTATATATTAAACGATAATTACTTATAACGCGACCGAAGAGGTTTCGTCATGGGTTGCCTCGAAAGGAACCGGAGGAATTCCTCTTATATTTTAAAAGATAATTACTTATAACGCGACCGAAGAGGTTTCGTCATGGGTTGCCTCGAAAGGAACCGGAGGAATTCCCCTTATATTTAAATCGATAATTACTTATAACGCGACCGAAGAGGTTTCGTCATGGATTGCCTCAAAAGGAACCGGAGGAATCCCTCTTATATTATAAACGATAATTACTCATAACGCGACCGAAGAGGTTTCGTCATAGATTGCCTCGAAAGGAACCGGAGGAATTCCTCTTATATTTGAATCGATATTTATTTTTTACGCGACCGAAGAGGTTTCGTCATGGGTTACCTCGGAAGGAACCGGAGGAATTCCTCTTATATTTGAATCGATATTTATTTATTACGCGACCGAAGAGGTTTCGTCATGGGTTACCTTGGAAGGAACCGGAGGAATTCCTCTTATATTTGAATCGATATTTATTTATTACGCGACCGAAGAGGTTTCGTCATGGGTTACCTCGAAAGGAACCGGAGGAATTCCTCTTATATTTGAATCAATATTTATTTATTAAGCGACCGAAGAGGTTTCGTCATAGGTTACCTCGAAAGGTACCGGAAGAACCCTCTATTTTTTAGAATGACAATTAGTTATTGCGCGACGCCAGAGGTTCCGTTATGTTCCTTCTTTAAACCGAAGCCATGGTATATTTATCAACTTTTTTCCGTTCAATTAAAATCAAAGAGCAATCGCTTTTTTGAATAGAAAATGAGTATTAGTAATTGATAAAAAAAAAGCAGTCAGATATATATTTTCGAAACTACGACAAATAAAACAAGTCACAAGTAACAAACATCTAGACCATATTATTTTATCTACACAAATACCTATAATAAAGAACTGTTTTATTTACATAAACATATATAAATATATATAATATATTTCACTAAACATGGACATCAAACATACCCACACATACCATGAATTAAATCTGAAATGTTTAACTGTTTGCTCGTGGCTAGTCATTTACGCTGGTATAAAAAATTACTACTACTATTCTGTGTTGCAATCATAACTGCTAACCCATATTATGTTTTCGGATTCATGTAAATCTATGAATACCCCACTTCGTATAAAATTTAACCGTTGGCTTGTTTTGCGTCACCCGGCGGATACCTATGCTTTACACTCTAATTTCTTTTTAAGTTCTCCCTCATTTTTTTGAGTGCTGACGACAATAATATGTAGCATGGAGGTTATTCTATTGATACTGATAGAATCATAATCTCGTGTGAAATTCGAAAAGATCAACGCCACGATAAATAATGTAAGCCAACCACCGCCATCTGAAAATAATTGTGAATTATCAATTTCCAAACAAATTAAAAATAACCCGTTAAATAAATATGAAAATAACGACGTCTAGTTTTGGTCTGATTCAAATACGTAGTAAAACTTTGAAAACATCTATGATTGCTGTTTCATGTTCCTGGAATGATACTGATAAATTCTCCCCCAGAAAGAATTTTGGCTTAACGCTATATTGCGTCACATATAGCGCTAAGCCAAAATCTTTTCATTTTTTCAAAACATAATAATTGAGCTCAGTAAGAGCTAGAATGCAAGAATGATGTCTACTGTTACGAAAATTGAAATCATATGATTGGAATATATGTTTTGACTAAAAAAACCCAGTATTTTTCTTTTCTCTGCAAATCTTGTAGAAATTAATAACAATTTTTTGACAATATTCCTGAAATACTCATAAAAAGATTCAACTACTCGCGAACCATTTTACATTACATCCATTTAGATGGCATAACGTGCACTTATAATTTCTGTGGTCATTAAAGGTTTTCGCACATATAATATGTAAAATTCGTTCGCAGTACTCACACCTTATCGAATCTGTCAAATTGTCCCTCGAGCCACAAATACTGCAGTTATCCCTTATTGAAATAAGGTTCTCCATTAGGAATGTCTCGAGGAACGTCCGGTATTGTACTGGGTCGAATTTTTCAATAGATTCCCCGGTCAAGAAAGATTCTATGAATTTAAGTACGTAAACCCCACAATTTATGCCATCTTGCTGCTGGGGGACTTTTTCTTCGATGATTGTCCATTCAAAAATATCAACAAATCTCATAACTCCAGCTTTTATGGTAGATGTGAAGAAACCTTCTACTGTTTTTCTCAATCTCTCCTGAGATTTTAATGAGTCGAAATAATGGAATTTTTTTGAATTGTGATCGATCACAATAAAAAAAAAAATGCATATTTGTTAAAACTGGAACGATCCACATGTGACCAGTTCTATTGGCAAATAAATCAACCAATCTCGATTTTGCATAGTCAGTAAGAGTTGCATTCGTACAAAACAGAGAAGGACTATCAAAAAAGCCAACATACTGGACATCTGTAGATTCTGACTTCTGTATTAACAAAAGCGCAATATCTTCGACGCAAAAATTTGTTAACATCTGCTTAGGACTTAAGCAGATTAACTCATCGTAGGCAACCGATCGGATGTTGCCCTGAAGATGTAAAAATCCCAACCGTCCTTCAGGGTCTTCAGCTCCTCGTTTGAAAAAGGCGCTATTAGTGTAGTATCCATTTGGTAGAGTACCACACTTCTTGTAAGGAGAAACTAATGGCTCAGTGCTGCGTAATGAGCCTAATGAATATCCCTGATGAATTGGAATGTGTATAGTCTCATTTTCAATATAGATGCAACAGATCACATTAGTCACACTCTCCATTTTCAAGTTGAATATTGTTTTTGCCTTCTTAAAATTATTGAAATCGTAATTAGGTTTTAAAGGCTCATCCTTAGCTGCACGTTTCCAACGGGATACAGCTCCTTCAACATCCCGTTGCGTAACGATTCCAATATCCATCCCATTAGAAGCCAACGCTGATGGTTTCTCGCCATCTTGAAGCATTGTAATCTTATTTGCAAAGTCCCCAACTGTAACTGTCATAGTCGATTCCAAGTTTTTTTGAAGTTCTTTTTCAATTTCAATGTCATTGATCTTCATCTCCTGTCTTCGTTTAGTCCCACGAATTATGAAATTCTTATAACGAAGACTAAAGGCCATAATATAATCCTTCAATACTTTTATAAGGATGTCAACACGAATCGGACATTTTCCGATACGATTGGACATCCTCCGGAGAGTTTCCTTCAACATACTGAAGTAACTTTCAGCATTTGCGTTACTGAAACGCACTTGTACTGAAATTTTCTCATTGGGATCTTTCGATGGGATCATCACCGCCGAAATTAGAGGTAAAAAGGCAAAATATTGACGAATAACATATTTTAAGAATGCAATTTCGTTATTTTTATCGTCAACATCCAAATTCTTGATAATATCTTCTAGAATTCTCATGCAATCTTTAAAAAACGGGCTTTTCTTATATATAGCTTCATCTCGTATCGTATTCCGGTCAAATAGGGTTTCATTGCTGCTCTCCAACGTTACATTGAATATATTCTTGCAATGTTCAAATAATACAAACTCCCGGAGTGAATTATTTCTCTGATACTCATTCCCTAGAAGGACATATATAAGGTTTTTGAAAATGTTCAAAAATTCGTTATATGTTTCGGAGTGCACCACATATACGAAAATCACTTTCAAAATAGTTCTCTGTTTAGATTGTTCGAAATATAATTCTATGTCACGGTGTATGTGTTTAAACAAATGAACTGTACATAATTGTATGAGAACTAAATTTTCATGTTTCTCTTTGACCCCCGTAACAATTAAGTATGTCGTTTCCAAATATTGAGATACATCCATTCTATCATTAAATTCCTTTAAAATGGCGTTTATTTCAGCCCAATCATGATCAACCACTATACCATGAAATGGTGGGAAATAATTATAAAAACTTTCAAAAGAAGTTCTAATGTTCCATAAAAATCGTCGCAGACTCGTGCTAGTTCTTTCGTTTGTTATATAAGTAGCAAACGGAAATATTGACGGCTTCCGAGTATCTCCGGGAATGCATACGGGCCGTACAATGCTGAACATCATACGTTGTTTCCTGTTATCAGAATCCATATTGCTATGTCCAAACGGTTTGGCCACTATAGCACCGGTTCCATCAAAATGTAGCATAAACAAAGGCATTTCGGGTGTGGACACGAAATCAGAAAAATCTTTATGAAGAACAGAGAACTGCAACTTCGAAAACAACATGACCTCAAAGGGACAAACGCTTACATGTTGCAACATTTTGAATTCTGTTTTCCCTTTTTTGGGAGATCGAGGTAAATCTTTTTCGACAAGCCACATACTATGAAGAGATTCAATAGTATCTTTGGCTAAAAAGTCCTCTGCTTTGGCCTCTCTCCTTAAATTATAAATTGTATTAGCAGGGATCGGCCACACTGGTTTTTGGCAAACAATTTTATCGGTTTGCGTCGAAATAATTATTTTATCCTCATATTCACGAGGAGCAAATTTCAAACTCTCGTCCTTTGCATGATTACGATTGGGACCACGAAGTTGAAATGTTCGTACATTCATATCGGAATGCAATTTGTCATTGGATGACTCCCAAACTTCAAATATTTTGGAGCCATCTTCTGGATTGCATTCCTTACTTTGCATGGAGTGTTTCAGTAAAAACAGCTTACATGGAAGTTTATTGCCTTCTACGCAATATGCTGAGATTTGCAAAACATTTGTCCTGCTCAAAAAATTGTATCTTTTGATTCCAATTACACTGCAGGTATGCTTCTTTTCTAACCATTGATTCACAATAACACTTGCATAATCATATGGAAGAAAAGAAGGCCTAGAAAGAGCATCGTATGAAACGAATTTCTTCCACTCTGCAGCAGTGAAAAGGATCGAAAAATCTACTCTTTTAAAATTAAAAGCCCCCCACGAATAATTCCTTTTCCCGTCCCAAACTTCAGGCGCACAATCCATTTCTGAAAATAAAAAGAACCAAAATTTTCTTTCAAATTTAATTTCACAGAAGATTGCTGGCGTTGAAAAAATACCTGTGTTGTTCTGGTTAACAGCTTCAAAATTCCTAAAAGAAAAGAATGTCTTACATTATTAAAGTCACAATGAATGAAATCGAATCAGATACGGAGAAAAATTAATCGAAAGTTTGAAGTTTCCGTCAACAAAGACAAGAATCAATCAAAACCAACTATTTTTTCCAATTAATGACTAAATTAGATTTTTGACCTATCCAACTCATTTTTATCAAATAAATTAGACATCCAGTTAATGTGTATGAATAAGGTTAATGTAGATAGTAGAGTGGGTTAGTGAGATGGTTATAATCTTAATGAAAAAAAAAAAACATTATTTCAGCGATACCAAAGTGATGTTGTCATGCCTCAGTGTCAGTTTGTGTGACGTGAAATAAAGCCTTCAAACGAACCCTGTTGTGTTATACATAATCATTTTCAGTTAGTCAGTTGAACTTCCTGTCAGAAGCTAATTTTGGTTTTTGCTCGAATCAAAATAGTCGAGATGTCGCAACATATGACTGCTACTTACAATCGGATTTATTTTTGCAAAAAAGCTTGCGAAATTGGTGCAACAAAGCCTGCATTAAGTGTTGTAGAATGTGTTAGGCTGTTAAGAAAACGGAAGCTAGGAGAAACGATCTCATTGACTGAAGCTGCTGGCCTTGGATACTCTAGCAGGAAAATAGAACATTCTAAATGTTCGGATGATACATCTTACCACTTTAATTGTTGAAACCCGTTTGAGGGATATCAGTACATATAACAAACAGCTCTTTTCAGGACCACCATTTGGAGTTTCAAAAAAATCAAAAAAACATATTTCGGAACAATGAAAAAATTACATTTAAAAAAATGTTCCGAACAAAACCTACGTTAAACTTACGTCCGTGCTTAGGCTCAGACCCTCCTACTTTTTGACGTGGGACTACGTCTAATTCGAATATGTGGGGGATAGAATGAAAACCTAAACACAGAACATGCAGGAAAAAAATGAAAGACTTCGAATGCGTATAACTCGAACATTTCTTGATAGATCGGAAAGATGTTTGCGTCAATTGATAGGAAATATTTCTACGTATCTATCACAATTAATAAAATGTTATTTTTCCTGAGATGAATATGTGAATAATTATAAAATGTCAAGCGTAGAAATTTAGTGGTCGCCAATAAGCCCATAAGAAAATTTCAAATTCACCCTATCTCTCCCCAAGCAAATAAGAATCAATTTACTTTTTTATTATTTCGGATATCACTTTAGAATGCATTGAACTGTAATTTTGAACTGTTTAAAAATAACTCTTCCGTAAAAGGTTCGGTGTAGACCTACGTTTCTTCGGTTATGTCCCCGACATTACTCACCCGTCTTTTTTTTTCCTGTTCAGTGTTTAGATTTTCATTTTATCCTCATAAAGTCTTATTAGACATAGTCCCTACGTCAAAAGTATTCGCATTCCGAGCGAGCGCTTCATCCAAACCTCATTCGCAAAGGTATGTATGTTTGAATAGAGCTTTGTTGATTACTCCTTATTGACAAAACGAGTAAGTTAAAACAAAAACGCATCGAAATATATAGGAAAATGAAATGCCTCCAATTTTCGAAAAGAACAATAAACATACAAAAGAGAACTGTTTTCGGCGTTGGCACCAACCCTGAAACCCGTAGTCCTACGTCAAAAGGTTCGTTTGTCACCACATTTCTCGCCTTTCTTGCAGCATTTAAATTCGAAGAGGATTTTATTGCTACCCCAACATTGAAATTAGAGATGAAACGGATATCCGGTAACATTACTACTATCCGGCCGGGTATCGGATATTAGAAAAAATCAATTATTTATGATAAACAGAAGATAATACAAAACAAAATAGCTCAATAACATCAAATCATAAATAAGGTTTGTTTACTGAAATGCAAGAATTTTCGTTCAAAATTAAATTTGTATAAACTCATAACATTAGAAAAAAAATGTATTTAAAACTCTTTGCAGGAAACCTTCATTTTCTAGTGAATAATATTGATTCTAAACAGAAAACTCATCACTTATGAAATTACCTTCAGATACATTTTTTGTAAGAGATTATTCTACCACATGAAGAAAATAATGTTTTCATTTCACATTGAACGAAGAAGTTTATTTTCATTCATATTTTCAATTTAAAAGGTGTTCATTCTGCCTGAAAACCTATTATTATCTTTAACGCTTCACTTGCTCATAAAAAGTAATTCAATGGCTTGTCGTTCATTTAGTTTTCACCGTGAAGTGTTCGGGAATAAGGCCCTTCATCATCGTTCATTATTTTTGTGCTAAAATGCGTTAATTTCTCCCTAGAATTTAATTCTCCATTTGCTTCAAGCACACATGTAGTTGGTCCTAGTTTCGTATTCGCAAAAAGGAGTCTAATATCCGACCTCGAAACATACCGAATATCCAGTATCCGGCTAAACTACTATTCGTTTCGTCACTAATAAAAAAATCATTATTAATGAAGCGACATAATTAATATCTGCGTATTGCTTCCGTCAGAGGTGAATTGTTGAAACTTACAGTTCTAAAATAACGAGAACTTCGTATGGTTTTCATCCTAAAACTGCCAGAAACACTACACACTAGAACACCATAATTGTACTTTTTTTTTCTTTGTTAGGGGAGACAATGAATATTTCGATTGATTTGTCTCCGTATATTGAACATACTCAAAATTTAATAATATAATTGAATGAGACAATTGAGAAACGCTCGCATAATAATATAAAAATTGAGTTCGGGATTGCAAATTTTATTGAAGTTGTACAAATTTCATAAAATCAACAATATTCATTACCTTCTAACAGATCAAGCTTTAAAAAATGTTTTTTTTATGAAAAACAATGCTATTATTTCATTATTACTGTTGAAGGAAGACCAATATTAAGGTATTATGTTTTTCAATCTTCCATTTTTCGGGAAATGATGAAAAATGAAACATTGACCAAAATCTGCATTTATTCCCTGTAGAAGATACTATTGAATGGTCTTACATCTCAATGTTTGTTCAGTTGTAGTAATGTAGAAAGTATTTTGTTTATCTGTTTTATTAAGTTATGTTGTTGAAACACCTCCCGCACAAAGTTGCTTTACACCGAATTTTATGTCCAATTAGGTTATATAGAATTATATGAAATTGATGGTAAGTGGTAGATAATAAATTAAACTACCTTTTGCCTAAAAACGTTACCATATGGTTGCTTTCCGAAGACATGAAAAACTATCGAAGTTTCTGTTGCGTCCAGAGACAACTTATTAACTATATTGTTCTGTTTGTACAGCAGCTTTGATTATTTTTCATGGCTTTGGGAAACAAGCAATTGTAACGATTTGGCATCAAATGATAGGTTAGTTTATAAGCCACCTCTCATCATTATGTTACCGTTTAGAAATTAGTTCTTCAATTAATTAAGTTAGATATAGAATTAAATAAATTAGAGTATAGGAAATTTCAAATGAACTAGGATTTAAGTTAGCTATAAATATAATTACACACACATATACTCACACCGAACACATAAACCTGTTGTCGGGCGAAAACGCCATAAAAGCCGTGGATTGCGCAATAGATATTTGATAAGCGACATCCGAAAAAGGGAACGATGGGAAAAGGAAAGCACTACTGGGTCTACAATAAAAGCTCTTTATCCAAGGCACAACAAAAGCTATTAAAGTGATCCCGATTATAGAAATTCAAATAAAACCTTTGAAAACTGCAGTTCGACCTGAAAGGACGGAAGGATCAGGTATGGTTTTGGATAAAGAGCAAGACCCAGTAGTAACTCTGGACTTTCAATTTTTTCCCATCAGGATCCAATATTTTTGCCCTGAATTCAGATTCCCCGGAGCGAAACGATTTTGAGGAAGATTGCTGCCGTCCACGAAGCTCTGCAGCAACGAGCAACTTGAGTTACCAACCCTATAGTAACTCTTCGAGCTACGGCAAAGCTCGCGGCGCCCAGGTTTCGCTCGACAACATCCGGCCGGCCACATCACACTGACATATACACAAATGTAAGTTGAATAAACAAAAAAAAGGAATCTATCTGTGTTTTTACTTGTGAACTGAATCCTTGATTTGTGCCCAAAAAGAGAGTGAGCCGATCTTGAGCCTCCGAGTGTCAAGCTCGAGCTAGCCGAGTTAAAAGAGGCAGTTGAAAGCCCACCCTCAATGGTCCCCGTGGCTTAGACCAGGGATCGAGGGCTTTTCTAGGATTAGCCCTTCTGGCTAGTCTGACATAAATAAGAGAGAGTAACAATTAGTTTCGTTCACTTTTAAATTACCATTGGGCAATTAATGCGGTTTAAAGCAACTAAGCAGAAAGAACATGATCCAACATAACCTAACAAAAAAACACCTAATCGAATGCGAAAATATGTCAAACTTTCTACAGTATTACTTTAAGAACACGCATTTTGGAATAGAAAAAAAAACGATTAAACTTGCTACAGAAAAAAAACAAGTTTTGACCATTTTTTATCTTCGATTTATCTTCAGTTCCCGGAAAATGGAAGATTCGAAAAAAATAAATTCTCGAACATTGGAGTTTCTTCGACGCCATTTATCGAAACTACACCAATGTTTCGTAAAAACCTGATTTATATCCGTACGAAATGGCTTTAAAACATTTGAATTTTAAAAAATACTCACCGTAAGACCAAAATAGGATGGACCCTAGACGCCGCTATTTTTTTTTAAATATTGAACGCTAGAAAAAGGAAAATTATTATAACATTTAATCAACAAATAAATGGCTACCCACCTTTAAAAGTTTTATGTTAAAATAGCAGTCAAAACTGCTGTTTGCTACAAAACACTTTTACAAAATATTGAACCACAATTTCTCAAGATTTCCTTACCGTCTCGTTAAATGCTTTCCAACAAATGCAAAGACTTATGAAAAGGCGGGAGAAACAACGAAAAAAACCAAAAATATGCAAAAGAGGTAGGATAACAAAATTATCAAGTTTACTATATATAACGGGGAAATATTGTCAAAAACAACTTCAATGTCTTCAATGAAGAAAGGTGGCATCATCCGAATCAATGTTTACAAACAAAATTTAAAACAGTAAAACAGTTGCAAAATTTGCTACTCGTCTGTTTGTTGATGATTCCGTACAAACGAAAGCATTATGAGTGCATGCGGAGCGTTAACCAAATGGCGAAAACAAGGCAGTCTTGCAGCTTAAGCCGGATTTAGACGTTGAGAGTTACTCGGTTGCGAGTAAACGTCAATCGATCCGAAGAATTACGAACGCACCCATACCACGTAATTTTACATTTGAATTGCATGTATGGGGCTTCTCGCAGTCGAGCGTTTTTTTTTTGTTTGTAAACGAGCGAGTAGCTCCATACATACAAATCAAATGTCAAATTTCGTGGTATTGGTGCGTTCGTAATTCTTCGGATCGATTGATGTTTACTCGTAGCCGAGTAACTCACAACATCTAAATCCGGCTTTACGTAAGGCCGAGGACATAGTGAGCGCGATGCGATGCGGGCGCGAGCGCGGCCTCGTTTGCGGGGAAGCTCTTTCGTTCACGAATGCGGAAATCAAATGCAAACCGCCCGGACCTGACATAGTAAACGCGATGCGAACGCGATTTCAATACGGCGAAACTGTGTGGAGTGTTTTGCCGCGAGTGAACGCAAGTGATGGTTGCCAGACGATTTATCTATAAATATCTTCACAACCGAACTCATCAAACGAAAATAAAAGTTGAGTTGTTAAGAGAAAAAGTAACCAAATACCACTGAGAAAATGTTTCATTTGATGTACTTTCAATTTAGATTTTCGGTTGAAGCTTTTTCGAAAAAAATACAATATATTACTAAATTAAATATCTCACAATTCAACTGTTTACAGAATGAAGATGTGATATCATATCTGGCATCCTTGTGCTGGGTTGTTTACATGTGGAATGGAGTGGAATAAAACATCAAAAAAAGTCACAGAAGGGTTGTGTCCGAGACACGACCGCATAGTTGACGTAGGATTCCGTTAGGTGATCTGTTGATTTTGGATATGTTTGAAGAATTACCTCGTTAAACTCTTTGATAATGATTTGATGGCCCTGTAAAGGACCGTTTTGTTTGGTTGTTGGGTATTGTTTGTTCACTCGACCAGTGTTTATCGAGTGATGATGAGAGAAGGATGGTAAACAGTCTTTAGATGGTGCGTATCAGATAAAAGATACCGAAGTGGAACGAGATATGATGAAAACCGCCCTCTGTGATCCTAGACAAGATACCTCCTGTGATATGTATGGATGAAGTAAAGAAAAAAAAACTCACCAATATATAAGATAATATAAGATAATTACCAATACCGAACACAATCATCAATTTTTCTCATCAGTAAAAACATGTAGAGAAAACATACTTGGAATGGAGAAAGTAATTTTCTTTTATAATTTTTACTTTCTAAGTGTTTATTCAACCCAACGCGAATTTTAATTGGACTAACAACACCTAATACTATATATAGAGCATATGGGAAATCACATTTTCTATTATTTTTCATGTCGTACAAACTTTCCTTGGGTGAAAATGAACACAACAAAACAGACAGCTTAAACGACCCGTTCTCGAACGGGAACACACCTTGGTTTTTATTTATGGGAATTGAAATAAATCGTTTCATATATCAATAAAGCGCCGACGAAAGTCAGCAATCAAAAGCTCAGTAACGACAAGTGACGATATCTCCTTCGTCGTCTAGCACAATATCTATAACTTTCAACACAAAAGACTTCGTCATGCGATGGGAAATTGTGACAACATCACAGTCGATTAACAAAAACATGTTGTCTTCCAACAAAATTGCAGACGCGAGCAACAATGCTATGAAGATGCATGGTAAATAGTTTGGAT
The DNA here is from genome assembly GCF_029784135.1 of Toxorhynchites rutilus septentrionalis. NCBI lineage: Eukaryota > Metazoa > Arthropoda > Insecta > Diptera > Culicidae > Toxorhynchites > Toxorhynchites rutilus. The sequence continues at coordinate 333,037,698 of NC_073746.1, read as the reverse complement.
GGCGGAAAGACATTAGATATCGTCGTTCTATCCAAGTTATATGACGAAAAGCGATATAGTATTTATGCTTCCAACTTTGACCATTTTTCATTGTTGAATTTAAGAAAAAAAAATCATATTAGGAATTCTCTGCTTATAGCACATTTATTGACGAGCAAAATTAGCACTAATATGAAGAAATCCGACAAATATTGTTTTTTTTTATTTTGCAATGCTTTATATGAAAATTTATTCGAAAAACGAGAGTTTAAGATATTCAAATTAAATCAAATTAAAAACCTTTTTAAAAAAATTCGAAGGGTTGTATGCGAGACACGACCGCTTAGGACGTAGGACTATGCAATTTTTTTTTTATTTGTTGGTTTATCATTTTGGATATTATTTGCGAATACGTCGACATTTCATAAATAACTCTGTAGTAAAAAGTTCCGGAGACCCAGAAAAATTTTTAATGGCTTGCGTGTTCTGGTATAACCATTTCAAGAAGCAACGATTCTTTGTTGCCTTTGTGACAACAATACACTAATCAGTCATATGTCGCAATTAGTTTCTTTAAATCAATGCACGCATTGCACTGATTATTTAACAGAGTATTACTTACTATGCAAGGGTGTTCGTTTACTTCGTTTACTTCGCAAATATTCTCTTTTCGCTATCCCCTTTTCGTTGTTTCTATTCTAGCGGTTGCATAAATTACCCGATATTGACAGCTCTGTTCAGGAAAGCACACAAATGGACAGAACAAATGTATGGGGAAATGAGAATGCTTCCAATTTACATCAATTTGATCCATATACAGACTATGGGGTTGTAATTTATAGCATATAAAACAAATCTTAGAAAATTTCCGATTCGATTGGTATGCAAATCCGTTCGCAGCAAAAATAGTTATTAACGTCAACTTTATTTCATAAAAACATGACCTGTTCTCTGATTTGGCACCCTTAATGTAAGACGGTGTCCTAGGTCAAAAACCTGCCGCTCTATAGCTCCACAGCTCTTCAGCTCATGAGCTCTGCAGCTACGCAGCTTAGCTCTCTATTGTGAACTCTATTCAATACGACACTTTACGTTAAAATATTCAATACGACACTTTACGTTAAAAAGATTTCTTCTTTTCTATACGTAAGACATTATCTTCAAATAAAATACTGGTAGCAGCTGAACACTATTGAACTACTACTGATCAATCCCTTTTTATCATGCTCCACGTAAACTATCCTTTTTCGCTCTCTTCCGTGTTGCTTTCTTATTTGCGATTCACATAGAACGTTACGGAGAAGAACGTCTACGTTCCGTCAACGTCTCCACCAATTCACACATGCAGTCAATACTTCCACCAACCCGTCACGTCAAATGTCAATCGAATGATTTATTTTATGTTATTCATGGTGTCGCCATCTACAACAATTTTAAATTGCAATCCCTTCTTTCAAATCAGCATGCCTAGAATCAGTCCTAAATTTTGAAAAATTCAATGAAAATCATTGAATTAAAATGCTTGAACCCCGTAGTCCGACCCTTATTCAACAATAATAATATATAGACTATTTCTCTCAGCTAGGCGCGAATGATTTTCACTCCGAAATTTGGAACTAAAAGATATGTTGGCATAAAAAGTACAGTATGTTACTTATAATGCGACATGCCGAGGCACCATTTAGTGTCGCATTGGAGGCAATTTTGACCAGTAATTGGACATTTGCGACAGGTGGCGACTTTCAAAGTGGGGCTATAATTTGGGCCCCGAACTCAATGTTTACAAAAATGTCCAATTAGAGGTAAAATATCTAACTAAACGTGTTGCATCACAGGTCTGTCCAATTAGCTAAATGTCGAATTAGATGTAAATTACTGTACAACCAAAATCAAAACTAAAGCCGTGACACAAAGCCCAGACAGAAACCAAACGAGCCGTCCGTCTCCGTCAATTATTCTTTTCTACAAATCCTGCCGGTCGTTTCCGTTGAACTATGCTGACGGGTCTTTACGTTGCCGGTGTATGTGAATGTTTCCATAATAATTGCTTGGTAGAATAACTGACGTAACGTGACGTGACGGGACGTGAACGTGACGTGGATGTTGTATGTGAATCGCATTTTATACCACTTCCATTAACTTAATACCATGGACAGACATACAACTGTACTAGCGCTGTACGTGTACAGCGTTGTACAGGTACCACGATAGCATGACACACATACTTTGGTTGTACATTGTACCGCATGTCAGACTGACAATCAGAAGTTTGAATTTATTGCATTGTATTTTCACCAATATTTCAATGAAAAAGGTTTTTATTTAGCGTCTAAACTATCGAACACAACAAATATGTTTCCAATCTGAGTTATTGACTCAAGAGAAAGTCAGTGAAAAGATTGTATACCAAATGTTTTGTTTCGTTTTGTTCATGCTACCCACCACTAATCGTCTATGGCGCTGCGCACAGTACAACTGTAGCCATGTACAGCGGTAAAATAGGTCGGTACAGGTACAGCGATTGTAACGAGTTACTTGCATGGTTCTAGCGCTGTACATGGTGACAGACATACAATTTTCGAAGTACAACGCAAGTACAGCTGTATGTCTGTCATAAGTATAATGCTCACGCTGCTGCACCTTGTACCATAAACTCAACTGTGTACATCTGACGTGTAAATATCGAGATGGAATATAGAAGGTGGGAAAATTCACGGGTTTTGGTCAACGAATTTAGAAAGTGACCAGGTATGCTATAGGGGTACTCGCGTTAAGCCGGATTTAAGTGCAATTCACATGCAACATACACGTCACGTTCCATCCCGTCACGTCACGTTACGTGAATTATTCTACAATACAATTCTTATGAAAACATTCATATACACCGGCAACGTAACGACTCGTCAGCATACGTTCAACGAAAACGACCGGCAGGATTTGTAGAAAAGAATAATTGACAAAGACGGATGGTTCGTTGGGTTTTTGTCTGGGCATTGTGTCTCGGCTTTTGTTTTTGTATTTTGGTTATATTTTTTAAGCCAACATATCTCTTGGTTCCAAATTTCGGAGTCAAAATCATTCGCGACTAGCTGAGAAAAATAGTCTATATATTATTATTGTTGAATAAGGGTCGCAACTATATAATTTAAGCATTTAAATAATATAATTCGATGATTTTATGTCAACGATGTCAACGTTTAATGATGTTCCCTTCGTTGTGTCCCTGTTTCATATCCCTCCTATCCGATCTATAAACTTTTACTTAGTCGCGGCAATACATACACACACTCTTTACAGATACACGGGCCGAAGGTTGTGCAGTCCACTGATGATTCAACAAGAGCCAAAGGTTGTACCGCTCATGACAACTCTACACGAGCTGATGATTGCGCCGGCTAGTGATCATTCTATCCTAGATTCCTCGAGTCGAAAAAGACGCACCACGCTAGATATGGGGTGCAGAATAGGGGGGCGTTGCTGATTAACGGTTAGCTGCATCCCAATAGGAAGTATCCCATAACGGGCACACGTACAGAGCACTGAAGACTGCATCATCCCAATTATGAGAACACTTGTAATACTAACCTCGAGCCAACCGCGAGTAATCGGTTACATATTACTAACATAGACTACGTCTTACATTGAGGGTGCCAAATCAGAAAACAGGAAGCAGGTTCTGTCCATTTGTGTGCTTTCTCGAATAGAGCTGTCAATAACGGGCAACTTATGCAACCGCTAGAATAGAAACAACGAAGGGTAAGAAACTTGCATAGTAAGTAAGATGTCGCTAGCGTATAAGTATTGCATCTCCTCTGAGGAAAATTCTCAGAATCTTTCTGTGCTCGAATCAACAAAGGTCACTTATTCTGCTCGTTTTGTGTTTTATGTGCTGTGAACGCTAGCGAATATTTCACTTGAAGTGCATCTGGCATTGCAATTAATACAACCATCCGAGCATGGCAAAGCAGGAGAAACAAGAGAAGAGTGCAAGCTAGCTTTGTTGACGGTTTTGACCGAGAATAGAGAAACGATTTTTCATAAACGGTCATTCTCGCGATGTTTCATTTTTATCGCTGCAACTGTGTGCATCTGTTAGACGCGTGTTTAATGCTTGTTAAATGGCGATGCACGGAAGATGCCTCTCGTTAAATACTCAGTGCGATGTATGCATTGATATAAAGACACAAAATGCGACATTTGACCAATTAGTGTATTGTTCTCGCAGAAGCAAGAAAGAATCGTTTCTTATCGAAATGACTCTACAAAATCACGCAAGCCATTAAACCTTTTCAGGGTCCCCGGAACTTTTTACTAAAGAGTTATTTATGAAATTCCGACGTATTATCAAATAATATCCGAAATTATAAACTAAAAAATTAAAAAAAAAGATTGCGTAGTCCTACGTCCTAAGCGGTCGTGTCTCGGATACAATCCCTCGATTTTTTGTTTTTGAACGTGCGAGTAGCTCCACACATATAAATCAAATGTCAAATTTCGTGGTATGGGTGTGTTCGTAATTCTTCGGATCGATTGACGTTTACTCGCAACCGAATAATTCACAACGTCTAAATCCGGCTTTACTTTAGTAAATAGCGTGCAAAATTGCCTGAATTTGCACGGATTTTTTTGTAGTTAAATAAAAATGGATATATATATTTCTTCCTAAAAAGCTTCAGATTTGATGTAGAAATATGTGTTCTACAAAATTTGATATATTTCTTTCTATACATTGACAATGGAAAATATGAATGATCAACATTTACACTGCAGTCTGAAGCGGCTGACTCAAAATCCAGCATAGTATGCCTTGTTGACAGCGCCCATAAACAATAACTCCGTCATTGAAACATTGATAGATGCATGACACCGTTGCTTCCACTCTCCAAAAAGGCCCCGAGGTATCCATACTTGGAAAAACAAAAAAATATTAACATTCTTTGAAGAACAACACAGATAATTCTTAACGAAAAGAATAAATTACCTGAACGTCACCATGAAGAATCAATGTACCATTGAGCTTCCAATCATATTTGTACTCTCCACAACTCCTTAGTGTTCCAATTTACTTACATTTTTTCATGCAATCCTATATGTTTTTGTTTAAATTCAAGGAAAATTTCTCGCAAGTTTTAACAATAAAATGTTGTTGTTCCGTACATATTCTTCTATATTCTCAATTCACACTTCCATATCATAGAAGAAATCAGTAGATGCGATTGATAAACTTGAATCGCTCATGTAACTTTATGTAAAATAATTTCCAGGAGGAGCATCTATTTGTTCGACATTTTTGACGAGCAAAATTCACGCGCTTTCTGAATTAAAACATGGCACTAGTTATAACTTTTTAGTTAGTTTGTTCCTCGTGTTAAATTTTTTGATGGAAAATAAAGAGAAAAACGGGTTCGAATCAACAAAATTTATAAATTTGTTGAATTTTACGAACAAAGAGCCGTGATTCTGCACGCCATTTTATCTGTGTGAGTAATTTTCGTGTACGATACAAAAAATCTGGTAAAAACGTATACGAACAAAGTCAGAGTCACAGAATCTTTTGTTCCTTTGACGGAGAAACATTTGACAGTGCATGGAAAAATAGGTTGCAAGTTTTTTTCATGTAATATGCGCTTTAAAAATAAATTTAATTGACTCCATATGACCTAGATTGAGACGGAAAGTGTTTCGTTTGCGTCTTGATTTTAGACGAATGAAGTGTTCAGCACCCTAATGGTGAAAAAAGCAATTACAATTGCTGACAAGAGATAAACTTCCATGAACTTGCTCTAAGATCCAAACATAGTACACGTTAGAATACTATTTCTGATATAAGAAGAAATCAAAGAAACAATCAAACATTTTAGTTCGTGACATGTTCTGTTTATCTTATAATGCGAAAAATATTTTTGGGAATATGTAATTAGTTTCTGTATATCCTCTTTCAACGTTATTCGTTGCTACATTCAATTTTGCACCATTTGGGTAACTGACTGGTATGCGCGATATGTGAACTTCATATCTTCTTGGCTACTAATACAATCAAAGTTTAACACAACCAAAACCAGTGAATCTTCCCACCTTTTATTCTTCATCTCGCATCTGTAGTATATGTCAAAGGTTTTGGTTACGTTAAATTCGATTGTATTAGCAGCTATTTGACAGAAAGGAGTTTACATATCAGGCATACCCAGCCGGGTGCTATGATTGTTCTGAAGATCGTTAGGAAAATCTCAAGCAGAACTAACAGTGGGGAACTCATTTCATGGGAATATAAATGAGGGGTTGTATACGAGACACGACCGCTTAGGACGTAGGACTACGCAATCTTTTTTTTTATTTGTTGGTTTATCATTTCGGATATTATTTGCGAATACGTCGAAATTTCATAAATAACTTTTTAGTAAAATGTTCCGGGGACCCTGAAAAGGATTAATGGCTTGCGTGTTCTGGTATAACCATCTCGAGAAGCAACGATTCTTTCTTGCCTTTGCGAGAATAATACACTAATCGATCATATGTCACAATTTGTTTCATTGAATCAATGAACGCATTACACTGAGTATTTAACGAGAGGCATCCTCCGTGCATTGCCAATCAACAAGCATCAAACACGCGTTTAACAGATGCACACAGTTGCAGCGATAAATATGAAACATCGAAACACACTTCATGTGAAATATTCTCTAGCGTTCACAGCTCGAGGAGAAAGATGAAACACAAAACGAGCAGATTAAGCGACCTTTGTTGTTTCGGGCACAGACAGATTCTGATAATTTTCCTCAGAATTTTCCGCAATACTTATACGCTAGCAACAGCTTGCTTACTATGCAAGGGTGGAGTTTACTTCGCAAATATTCTCTTTTCGCTATCCCCTTCGTTGTTTCTATTCTAGCGGCTGCATAAGTTGCCCGATATTGACAGCTCTGTTCGGGAAAGCACACAAATGTATGGGGAAATATGAATGCTTCCAATTTTCATAAATTCAAACCATATCTAGACTATGGGATTGTAATGTAGAGCAAACAAATCCTAGAAATCTTCCGATTCGATTGGTATGCAAATCGTTAAAATCCGTTCGCAGCAAAAATATTTATTAACGTTAACTTTACTTCATAAAAACATGACATGTTTTCTGATTTGACACCCTTAATGTAATACGTAGTCCTACGTCAAAATATTTTTCGCATTTCACTCATCGTTATAACAAATATAAAATGTAATGTTCTTCTTATATCAGAATTAGTATTCCAATGTCTATAATTTAATTTAGTTTATAATAAAGAAGATTATGATGTCATAATTTGAAAAGTTACATTAAATAAAATTTTAAAATAAACATTGTGTAGAACAATGGTTTTTGAATGAAATGGTATTTCAGTATGTTGATAAATTTACCATATCATGATTTTTTGCGGAATATTGAAAAAAGAGGACATCATGAAAATGATGCCCAATATTTTTATTTCACCAACATACAATTTTTTCTATTCAAAATTACCTGCAGACGCTGAATTCTTCTTTCCAGCCTCCTCCATCACCAGGGAATAATTGTTATGCCTCAATCATAAATGGTTTAGCATATTCGAATAATTTTGACAAAACACCATGACACACATTATTACACAAATTTTGTTATTATTAATGACACACATTGTTACACAAATTTTGCACTGTATTTAATAAAAAGTGGGTTATATCCGTGATACAACCGCAATGTAGACATAGGACTACCGCTGGCTCTGTAATCATTTGTTAGAAATTATGTCTGAATCAATTCTTAATGATGAATGAATAATTATTTGTAAAGATTGGTGAAAGGTGGTGATAGTGTGTGACTGGATGAGTATGAAATTGTTATTAAAATGAAATTCAACTACAGTCAACCTTCCTATAACGTGGTGAGTGCGTACCGCGTTATATGGAAACCGCACTATAAGAAATTCGGATTTTACTTACAAACCAGGTTAATGCGTAGCGCGTTATATGGAAACCACCTACCGTGTTGTATGGAAACCGCGCTATAAGAAACTCAGAATGAGTACAAATAACATCATTCGTACCGCGTAGTATGGAGACCAATAGCAGATCATAAAATAAAATGCTAAAAAACAATGTACTGTTTTCAACCGCTCCTCTAACCCAGCTTAGTAACTAAACGGGAACACCCTCAAAACCTTGCACTCCAGCGACACTCTCTCGTTGAACTTACACCCGGTACAGAAAAGAAAGACGTAGTCCTACGTCAAAATGGTTCCCTTTTTCATTAATCGCGATTACTGCGATAATTGTTCAATGCATTGATATTTTGATTTTTCATTATTCGATACAAAATTACTCGAATAAAATTGCAGATATTCGATTATTTGAATTAATCGAACGTTTAACCGACGTCTCTAATGTCTACTATGTTTGAATTTTAGAACAACTTAATGGAAATTTATCTCTTGTCAGCAATTGTAATTACATAATTAGGGTGCTGAACACTTCATTTGTCTAAAACTAAGACGCAAGCGGATAATTTTTCGTTTCAATCTAGGTCATACGGAGTCAATTAAATACGTTTTTGAAGTGAATTCCACATTAAAAATTTTGCAATTTTTTTCCCATGCACTGTCAAATGTTTCTCCATCAAAGGAACAAAAGATTCTGTGACTATGACTTCGTTCATTTACGTTTTTGGTTGACGTAACGAGAAGTAAAATTGAATAGAAATTAAGTTTAGAACACTTCAATAAACCTGAAATTTGAGTTTCTGCTAAAATGTCAGTTGGGCCCTTATTATTTTGAACGCTAGCATTGATTAAAAAAAAACTAGTTCGTTCATTTCATCTGCTTATTTTTACTTAATATACAACAATAGAATAATAACAACACTTTTCCTATGTAGTGGACTATTATAAGAAAAGTGACATACATAAACAAAATCTGTGACGTCACATATGTAAAAATCTTCCCACCTTTCATTTTCCATCTCGGCTCTCCCGTTATCTAGCACTTGGTCGACGAAAATCCAGAAAGAAGAGTATGAAGCCAGTTGTCACAGTTTGCCTAGCGCTAAACGAAAAAAAGTTAACCATAAATCGATCGTTTTTTCATGGTATAAGCGTATAAATGTCTAAAAATCAAATTATATAGAGTTTCTGAGCTGTCGAAAAAAATCATCGCAATATGGAAAACGGATTGGAACCATTTTGCTATTGCCCTGAACGTGCAAACGTGGAATTATCGCAGTTTTTCGAAATTGTTACTGGTATGTATGGCGTAACGCGATTTGTCGAAGTGCTCTTCACCGAAGAAAACTAATCACTGTTAACCGTTAGATGCCGGGGAGTGAAATAGCGCTCATGTTATATGCCAAAAGTCCGGGAAGCGCGATAGCACTCTGTTTGTTTTACATCAACATTTTTGATTTGGCTTAAAAGGCGCCAAATCAATAATGTTTACATAATATAAGAAGAGCGCTATCGCGCCTCCCGCACTTTTGACATATAACAATAGCTATTCCACTCCCCGGCCTCAAACGAATAATTTACAAATATCTAGGTCTTTGATTTCGTCTCCAGAATTTGTACCTATATGTCCCAATTCACGCCAGAACCATGTGGACTATTGAGTTTTCCTGATGAAATGGAATCGCCAGGACATAACATACCAAGAAATCGCCAGGACATAACCAAGCATCTAGCTGCAGTTTTTCGTGTAAATTTGAACTGGAAAGTAATTACTTAATTGATAATATCACATTTAAATTATCATTCATTTTAGATTCCAATTCAATCTGCTGTAAAGGAACTGTTACCACAGTGGCCTACGACTGAAGAAACGTGGACTTAGGACAGGAAAAAAATCTGTATTTTGAAGAAAGGCGCAACATCCTGAATTCGGTAATATTATTTGAATGCTTTATATACCTTTATAAAATATCTATTTTTATGTATACCTTTTTTGCATTTTCGGGCATTTTATCGTCTATCGGATAATAATTATCGAAAGACGATCCTTTAACACGTTGAGTTCCACGGTTTTACAGCGACTCTGGAAATTTTTAAATGTATTATGACCATCGTTTCTTATTGTAGTTTAAGGTATTTTTGTTCAAAAGGGAATGGTTATAAGCTTATATTAGTTACCTTTATTATCGTATGCTATACTGTCAGTCACTTGTGATTGACGCAGCCTGAGCGAAAATTCGGAGTCAGTCACCGGTGACTGACGTGGCAGACAACGTGTTGATCAACGATACTTAACGAACAGGAATACGGTTACTCAGGATTAGAACGATGTTAAATGACGTCACTATGAAAACTTTTTCTGTTGATGGACCACAATTCGACCGTCGTTTTTTAAAAAGTATGTGGTACTGTATAATTCGAAAAATTATAAAGTTCTGTTGTCGGGTACAGTGAAATAAGGTAATACTTTTACCCACCGGAAAATACTTTTAGCTACTTTTAGCTTTTAGCCACTGGAAAAAATATTTACGATTAGTTAAGTAACCGGTGTTATGAAGAGAAATAAACGTAACATGCCCAATCGATTCGAACACTGCCGTCGCGTTATTCGGAAAAATTAAATAAAAGAGGAATTCAACCGGTTCCTTTTGAGGCAACCCATGACGAAACCGGTACTTTCGTATTACCGTCACCGGAACCGAAATACAATAGATAGCAATTACCTAACCGGGTCGCTAACGCTCGGTCGGACCTAACTAAAGGATCGTCTCCTATGTATCAAACTAACCGGGCAATCGATGGAACACAGGTTTGTTTGCGAAAGGCCGCCGCTTCCGACGGCGGGTCGGCTAATACGCTAATACGAAAGTACCACGAAACCTCTTCGGTCGCGTAATAAATAAATATCGATTCAAATATAAGAGGAATTCCTCCGGTTCCTTTCGAGGTAACCCATGACGAAACCTCTTCGGTCGAGTAATAAATAAATATCGATTCAAATATAAGAGGAATTCCTCCGGTTCCTCTCGAGGTAACCCATGACGAAACCTCTTCGGTCGCGTAATAAATAAATATCGATTCAAATATAAGAGGAATTCCTCCGGTTCCTTCCGAGGTAACCCATGACGAAACCTCTTCGGTCGCGTAATAAATAAATATTGATTCAAATATAAGAGGAATTCCTCCGGTTCCTTTCGAGGTAACCCATGACGAAACCTCTTCGGTCGCGTAATAAATAAATATCAATTCAAATATAAGAGGAATTCCTCCGGTTCCTTCCGAGGTAACCCATGAAGAAACCTCTTCTGTCGCGTTATGAGTAATTATCGTTTATAATATAAGAGGGATTCCTCCGGTTCCTTTCGAGGCAATCCATGACGAAACCTCTTCGGTCGCGTTATAAGTAATTATCGATTTAAATATAAGGGGAATTCCTCCGGTTCCTTTCGAGGCAACCCATGACGAAACCTCTTCGGTCGCGTTATGAGTAATTATCGTTTATAATATAAGAGGGATTCCTCCGGTTCCTTTCGAGGCAATCCATGACGAAACCTCTTCGGTCGCGTTATAAGTAATTATCGATTTAAATATAAGGGGAATTCCTCCGGTTCCTTTCGAGGCAACCCATGACGAAACCTCTTCGGTCGCGTTATAAGTAATTATCGTTTAATATATAAGAGGGATTCCTCCGGTTCCTTTCGAGGCAACCCATGACGAAACCTCTTCGGTCGCGTTATAAGTAATTATCGATTTAAATATAAGAGGAATTCCTCCGGTTCCTTTCGAGGCAACCCATGACGAAACCTCTTCGGTCGCGTTATAAGTAATTATCGATTTAAATATAAGGGGAATTCCTCCGGTTCCTTTCGAGGCAACCCATGACGAAACCTCTTCGGTCGCGTTATGAGTAATTATCGTTTATAATATAAGAGGGATTCCTCCGGTTCCTTTCGAGGCAATCCATGACGAAACCTCTTCGGTCGCGTTATAAGTAATTATCGATTTAAATATAAGGGGAATTCCTCCGGTTCCTTTCGAGGCAACCCATGACGAAACCTCTTCGGTCGCGTTATAAGTAATTATCGTTTAATATATAAGAGGGATTCCTCCGGTTCCTTTCGAGGCAACCCATGACGAAACCTCTTCGGTCGCGTTATGAGTAATTATCGTTTATAATATAAGAGGGATTCCTCCGGTTCCTTTCGAGGCAACCCATGACGAAACCTCTTCGGTCGCGTTATAAGTAATTATCGATTTAAATATAAGAGGAATTCCTCCGGTTCCTTTCGAGGCAACCCATGACGAAACCTCTTCGGTCGCGTTATAAGTAATTATCGATATAAATATAAGAGGAATTCCTCCGGTTCCTTTCGAGGCAATCCATGACGAAACCTCTTCGGTCGCGTTATAAGTAATTATCGTTTAATATATAAGAGGGATTCCTCCGGTTCCTTTCGAGGCAACCCATGACGAAACCTCTTCGGTCGCGTTATAAGTAATTATCGATTTAAATATAAGAGGGATTCCTCCGGTTCCTTTCGAGGCAATCTATGACGAAACCTCTTCGGTCGCGTTATAAGTAATTATCGATTTAAATATAAGGGGAATTCCTCCGGTTCCTTTCGAGGCAACCCATGACGAAACCTCTTCGGTCGCGTTATGAGTAATTATCGTTTATAATATAAGAGGGATTCCTCCGGTTCCTTTCGAGGCAATCCATGACGAAACCTCTTCGGTCGCGTTATAATGATTTATCGTTTAATATATAAGACGGATTCCTCCGGTTCCTTTCGAGGCAACCCATGATGAAACCTCTTCGGTCGCGTTATGAGTAATTATCGTTTATAATATAAGAGGGATTCCTCCGGTTCCTTTCGAGGCAATCCATGACGAAACCTCTTCGGTCGCGTTATAAGTAATTATCGATTTAAATATAAGGGGAATTCCTCCGGTTCCTTTCGAGGCAACCCATGACGAAACCTCTTCGGTCGCGTTATGAGTAATTATCGTTTATAATATAAGAGGGATTCCTCCGGTTCCTTTCGAGGCAATCCATGACGAAACCTCTTCGGTCGCGTTATGAGTAATTATCGTTTATAATATAAGAGGGATTCCTCCGGTTCCTTTCGAGGCAATCCATGACGAAACCTCTTCGGTCGCGTTATAAGTAATTATCGTTTAATATATAAGAGGGATTCCTCCGGTTCCTTTCGAGGCAATCCATGACGAAACCTCTTCGGTCGCGTTATAATGATTTATCGTTTAATATATAAGAGGGATTCCTCCGGTTCCTTTCGAGGCAATCTATGACGAAACCTCTTCGGTCGCGTTATAAGTAATTATCTTTTAAAATATAAGAGGAATTCCTCCGGTTCCTTTCGAGGCCATCTATGACGAAACCTCTTCGGTCGCGTTATGAGTAATTATCGTTTATAATATAAGAGGGATTCCTCCGGTTCCTTTCGAGGCAATCCATGACGAAACCTCTTCGGTCGCGTTATAATGATTTATCGTTTAATATATAAGAGGGATTCCTCCGGTTCCTTTCGAGGCAACCCATGACGAAACCTCTTCGGTCGCGTTATGAGTAATTATCGTTTATAATATAAGAGGGATTCCTCCGGTTCCTTTCGAGGCAATCCATGACGAAACCTCTTCGGTCGCGTTATAATGATTTATCGTTTAATATATAAGAGGGATTCCTCCGGTTCCTTTCGAGGCAACCCATGACGAAACCTCTTCGGTCGCGTTATGAGTAATTATCGTTTATAATATAAGAGGAATTCCTCCGGTTCCTTTCGAGGCAATCCATGACGAAACCTCTTCGGTCGCGTTATAATGATTTATCGTTTAATATATAAGAGGGATTCCTCCGGTTCCTTTCGAGGCAACCCAATGACGAAACCTCTTCGGTCGCGTTATAAGTAATTATCTTTCAAAATATAAGAGGAATTCCTCCGGTTCCTTTCGAGGCAATCTATGACGAAACCTCTTCGGTCGCGTTATAATGATTTATCGTTTAATATATAAGAGGGATTCCTCCGGTTCCTTTCGAGGCAATCCATGACGAAACCTCTTCGGTCGCGTTATAAGTAATTATCTTTTAAAATATAAGAGGGATTCCTCCGGTTCCTTTCGAGGCAATCTATGACGAAACCTCTTCGGTCGCGTTATGAGTAATTATCGTTTATAATATAAGAGGGATTCCTCCGGTTCCTTTCGAGGCAATCCATGACGAAACCTCTTCGGTCGCGTTATAATGATTTATCGTTTAATATATAAGAGGGATTCCTCCGGTTCCTTTCGAGGCAACCCATGACGAAACCTCTTCGGTCGCGTTATGAGTAATTATCGTTAATAATATAAGAGGGATTCCTCCGGTTCCTTTCGAGGCAATCCATGACGAAACCTCTTCGGTCGCGTTATAATGATTCATCGTTTAATATATAAGAGGGATTCCTCCGGTTCCTTTCGAGGCAACCCATGACGAAACCTCTTCGGTCGCGTTATGAGTAATTATCGTTTATAATATAAGAGGGATTCCTCCGGTTCCTTTCGAGGCAATCCATGACGAAACCTCTTCGGTCGCGTTATAATGATTTATCGTTTAATATATAAGAGGGATTCCTCCGGTTCCTTTCGAGGCAACCCATGACGAAACCTCTTCGGTCGCGTTATGAGTAATTATCGTTTATAATATAAGAGGGATTCCTCCGGTTCCTTTCGAGGCAATCCATGACGAAACCTCTTCGGTCGCGTTATAATGATTTATCGTTTAATATATAAGAGGGATTCCTCCGGTTCCTTTCGAGGCAACCCATGACGAAACCTCTTCGGTCGCGTTATAAGTAATTATCGTTTAATATATAAGAGGGATTCCTCCGGTTCCTTTCGAGGCAACCCATGACGAAACCTCTTCTGTCGCGTTATGAGTAATTATCGTTTAAAATATAAGAGGGATTCCTCCGGTTCCTTTCGATGCAACCCATGACGATACCTCTTCGGTCACGTTATAAGTAATTATCGATTTAAATATAAGAGGAATTCCTCCGGTTCCTTTCGAGGCAACCCATGACGAAACCTCTTCGGTCGTGTTATAAGTAATTATCGTTTAAAATATAAGAGGGATTCCTCCGGTTCCTTTCGAGGCAACCCATGACGAAACCTCTTCGGTCGTGTTATAAATAAATATCGTTCGTTATAATAGAGGGATTCCTCCGGTTCCTTCCGAGGCAACCTATAACGAATCCTCTTCAGTCGCGTTGTAGAGAATTATCGAATAAAGTATCGATTCGAATTTAGAAATTTTAAAAACGTGATTTCTCGCGGTCTATCAAAAATCATTTTGAAATCATTTTCTTGTACGAGAATGTTTTCTAAAACGTTAATATTTATTGTTTTGTTTTTGATAATATTGATTCATTATTTCTTTAAATTTTTCTAATATTTCTTTTTTTCATGTACCGTTGTGGATCACCCCGAGGAAGTGAACTGGATTACTGGATTGTCAATTTACGAATAAGCTTGTAAAATTATGTTTAATAAATATTACGTATCGTCTTTTTATTTCAAAGCTCCAATGTCCTTAAGTATCTAAGTTAATAGTCTTACAATACTAACAGAAATGTTACTTCAGAAATCCCATTTTCGTTCGAGTTGTTCTTGCGTTTCGTTCGATCTGCTTCTGTTCGAAAAGTAAGTTATTAATGGAGAATGTGTCATTTTCAGCATATATCCTTGTTTTTAGCGAATAGAGACAATCAAAATGTTTTTAATTTTATTCGTCGAATAGGTCAGACCTATTCGATGAATTTATGCATCAGTTTTACCATGCTGGCTGATTGAGTGATTTCTGAATTATATTTCTATATTCTCATATTGACATTTATTCAGCCTAAAGATGACACAAATAATTCAAATCTATTGATGCAGGTTTGCAAGTTTAGATCTTATCTATTGTTTACTCTTATTTTCAAACATTTTATGAGTTGTCGAGTACCAAGTCTTAAGATAGAAAACGGATAGAAAAACCAGTTTTTTTCATTTCTTTATGCTCTTAGATTGATTTAGAAGGTAGATGTTTCTTGTTATCTGCATTATCTTGACTCGATTTTATGAAAAATAGAAAAAGAAGGATTATTTTAGACATTCTTTGTTATATGAAAAAGAGTGATTCGAATCCATATGAATTATAATGTAGATATATTGTGCTTGATCATGTCTATCATTTGAAGCTCAGAACAGGACCATACCTCTTACGTAACTCTTATCCTTCAAATTTTAGTGGATCGATTTCATGAAAAATCGAAAGAATGAAAAATATATTTTCGAATTTTTTGTTCTGATATCACACGAAAATCTTGAGTTTGATGATGCAGGTTTGTAGTGCGTGATCTCCTCTATCATAAGAATATAAGAACTGAACCATACCTCTTACGTAACTCTCATCCCCCGTAATTTGGTGGATCGATCTCATGAAAAATCGAAAGAATGAAAAATATATTTTAGAATTTTTTTCTGATATCACACGTAAATCTTGAGTTTGATGATGCAGATTTGTAGTGCGTGATCTCCTCTATCATTTGAATCTAAGAACTGGACCATACCTCTTACGTAACTCTCATCCTTCAAATTTTAGTGGATCGATTTCATGAAAAACCGAAAGAATGAAAGATATATTTTAGAATTTTTCTCTGATATTACACGTAAATCTTGAGTTTGATGATGCAGGTTTGTAGTGCGTGATCTCCTCTATCATAAGAATATAAGAACTGAACCATACCCCTTACGTAACTCTCATCCCCCGTAATTTGGTGGATCGATCTCATGAAAAATCGAAAGAATGAAAAATATATTTTAGAATTTTTTTCTGATATCACACGTAAATCTTGAGTTTGATGATGCAGATTTGTAGTGCGTGATCTCCTCTATCATTTGAATCTAAGAACTGGACCATACCTCTTACGTAACTCTCATCCTTCAAATTTTAGTGGATCGATTTCATGAAAAACCGAAAGAATGAAAGATATATTTTAGAATTTTTCTCTGATATTACACGTAAATCTTGAGTTTGATGATGCAGGTTTGTAGTGCGTGATCTCCTCTATCATAAGAATATAAGAACTGAACCATACCTCTTACGTAACTCTCATCCCCCGTAATTTGGTGGATCGATCTCATGAAAAATCGAAAGAATGAAAAATATATTTTAGAATTTTTTTCTGATATCACACGTAAATCTTGAGTTTGATGATGCAGATTTGTAGTGCGTGATCTCCTCTATCATTTGAATCTAAGAACAGGACCATACCTCTTACGTAACTCTTATCCTTCAAATTTTAGTGGATCGATTTCATGAAAAATCGAAAGAATGAAAAATATATTTTCGAATTTTTTGTTCTGATATCACACGAAAATCTTGAGTTTGATGATGCAGGTTTGTAGTGCGTGATCTCCTCTATCATAAGAATATAAGAACTGAACCATACCTCTTACGTAACTCTCATCCCCCGTAATTTGGTGGATCGATCTCATGAAAAATCGAAAGAATGAAAAATATATTTTAGAATTTTTTTCTGATATCACACGTAAATCTTGAGTTTGATGATGCAGATTTGTAGTGCGTGATCTCCTCTATCATTTGAATCTAAGAACTGGACCATACCTCTTACGTAACTCTCATCCTTCAAATTTTAGTGGATCGATTTCATGAAAAACCGAAAGAATGAAAGATATATTTTAGAATTTTTCTCTGATATTACACGTAAATCTTGAGTTTGATGATGCAGGTTTGTAGTGCGTGATCTCCTCTATCATAAGAATATAAGAACTGAACCATACCCCTTACGTAACTCTCATCCCCCGTAATTTGGTGGATCAATCTCATGAAAAATCGAAAGAATGAAAAATATATTTTAGAATATTTTTTGATATCACACGTAAATCTTGAGTTTGATGATGCAGATTTGTAGTGCGTGATCTTCTCTATCATTTGAATCTAAGAACTGGACCATACCTCTTACGTAACTCTCATCTCCCGAAATTTAGTAGATCGATCTCATGAAAAATCGAAAGAATGAAAAACATAAAATCTCAGGTAAATCTTGATTTTGATGATGCAGATTTGTAGTGCGTGATCTCCTCTATCATTTCAATCTATGAACTGGACCATACCTCTCACGTAACTCTCTTCTCCCGAAATTTAGTGGATCGATCTCATGAAAAATCGAAAGAATGAAAAGCATAATTTAGAATTTTTTTCTGATGTTACACGAAATTCTTGAGTTTGATGATGCAGATTTGTAGTGCGTGATCTCCTCTATCATTAGAGTATAAGAACTGAACCATACCTCTTACGTAACTCTCATCCCCCGTAATTTGGTGGATCAATCTCATGAAAAATCGAAAGAATGAAAAATATATTTTAGAATATTTTTTGATATCACACGTAAATCTTGAGTTTGATGATGCAGATTTGTAGTGCGTGATCTTCTCTATCATTTGAATCTAAGAACTGGACCATACCTCTTACGTAACTCTCATCTCCCGAAATTTAGTAGATCGATCTCATGAAAAATCGAAAGAATGAAAAACATAAAATCTCAGGTAAATCTTGATTTTGATGATGCAGATTTGTAGTGCGTGATCTCCTCTATCATTAGAATATAAGAACTGAACCATACCCCTTACGTAACTCTCATCCTTAAAATTCTAGTGGATCGATTTCATGAAAAACCGAAAGAATGAAAAGTATATTTTAGAATTTTTATCTGATATCACACGAAAATCTTGAGTTTGATGATGTAGATTTGTAGTGCCTGATCTCCTCTACCATAAGAATATAAAAACTGGACCATACCCCTTACGTAACTCTTATCCTTCGAAATTTAGTGGATCAATTTTATGAAAAATCGAAGGAATGGAAAATATATTTTCCTTTTTTTTTCTGATATCAGACTAAATCCTGAATTTGACTATGTAGATTTCTAGTGCGTGATCCTGTCTATCATTTGAATATAAGAACTGGACCATACCTCTCACGTAATTCTTATCCTTCAAAAATTAGTGAATCGATTCCATGAAAAATCGAAAGAATGAAAAACATAATTTCGTTTTTTTTCTGATATCACACGTAAATCTTGAGTTTGATGATGCAGATTTGTAGTGCGTGATCTCCTCTATCATTTCAATCTAAGAACTGGACCATACCTCTCACGTAACTCTCATCTCCCGAAATTTAGTGGATCGATCTCATGAAAAATCGAAAGAATGAAAAGCATAATTTAGAATTTTTTTCTGATGTTACACGAAATTCTTGAGTTTGATGATGCAGATTTGTAGTGCGTGATCTCCTCTATCATTAGAATATAAGAACTGAACCATACCCCTTACGTAACTCTCATCCTTAAAATTCTAGTGGATCGATTTCATGAAAAACCGAAAGAATGAAAAGTATATTTTAGAATTTTTATCTGATATCACACGAAAATCTTGAGTTTGATGATGTAGATTTGTAGTGCCTGATCTCCTCTACCATAAGAATATAAAAACTGGACCATACCCCTTACGTAACTCTTATCCTTCGAAATTTAGTGGATCAATTTTATGAAAAATCGAAGGAATGGAAAATATATTTTCCTTTTTTTTCTGATATCAGACTAAATCCTGAATTTGACTATGTAGATTTCTAGTGCGTGATCCTGTCTATCATTTGAATATAAGAACTGGACCATACCTCTCACGTAATTCTTATCCTTCAAAAATTAGTGAATCGATTCCATGAAAAATCGAAAGAATGAAAAACATAATTTCGTTTTTTTTCTGATATCACACGTAAATCTTGAGTTTGATGATGCAGATTTGTAGTGCGTGACCTCCTCTATCATAGGAATATAAAAACTGTACCATACCTCTTACGTAACTCTCATCCTTCAAATTTTAGTGGATCGATTTCAAGAAAAACCGAAAGAATGAAAAATATATTTTACGAATTTTCTTTGATATCACACGAAAATCTTGAGTTTGATGATGTAGATTTGTAGTGCCTGATCTCCTCTATCAAAAGAATATAAGAACTGGACCATACCCCTTACGTAACTCTCATCCTCCGAAATTTAGTGGATCATTTTTATGAAAAATCGAAAGAATGAAAAATATATTTTCGATTTTTTTTTCTTATACCAGACGAAAATCCTGAATTTGACTTTGTAGATTCCTAGTGCGTGATCCTGTCTATCATTTGAAAGTAAGAACTGGACCATAGCTCTCACGTAACTCTCATCCTTCAAAAATTAGTGAATCGATTCCATGAAAAATCGAAAGAATGAAAAACATATTTTTGATTTTTTTTCTGATATCAGACGAAAATCTTGAATTTGTTGATACAGATTTGTAGTGCGTGATCTCCTCTATCATTTGAATATAAGAACTAGACCATACCTCTGACGTAACTCTCATTCCCCGAAATTTAGTGGATCGATCTTATGAAAAATCGAAAGAATAAAAACATATTTTGAATTGTTTTTTTTGATATCATTTGACATTTTTAAGTTTGATAATGCAAATTTGTAGTGCGTGATCTCCTCTATCATTTGAATCTAAGAACAGGACCATACCTCTTTCGTAACTCTCATACCCCGAAATTCAGTGGATCGATTTCATGAAAAATCGAAAGGATGAAAAATATATTTTCGAATTTTTTTTCTGATGTTCC
The DNA here is from genome assembly GCF_029784135.1 of Toxorhynchites rutilus septentrionalis. Lineage (NCBI taxonomy): Eukaryota > Metazoa > Arthropoda > Insecta > Diptera > Culicidae > Toxorhynchites > Toxorhynchites rutilus. Next base: position 333,017,058 of record NC_073746.1, on the reverse strand, counting down.
ACGAAAATATTAAGTTTGATGATGCAGATTTGTAGTGCTTGATCTCCTCTATCATTTGAACCTAAGGACTGGACCATACCTCTTACGTAACTCTCATCCTCCAAAATTTAGTGTAACTTCTTCATAAAAATCATATTTCCCCTATTTCTGTGTATTACATAGTTTGAATTTACATGAAATTTGGCTATGAATCGTATGCAGCGAATATTGGTTCATGTTTTTCCATATCATGATTTTACTTTTACTTTTCCCCTTAGTGCGGCCCTGCTTCTGATTTAGTAGAGATTTGGAAGTATGAACACATTTTGTAAACTTTTATCACAATGCTTAGTAATTTCCTTGACAATATATATATTTTTGGAACCCTTGTGACTAAATCTATCGATTGATGTCCAGTTTATAAAAATGCGATGAGCTAAACTCTTGTTTTTGATAAATCTGTAGTTATCCTCCGTTGGCCCGATGCGTTTTTGTAATTTTTCCGAGAAAGTATGGAAAAATACGATACTTTCTATACATTGTTGGAAAGAGGAGTAAAAAATCTATAATTTGAGATGCCAAACACTCATCTACGACATACGAAACTCTCATCCTCCATGAATCTGTAGTTATCCTCCGTTTGTCCGATGCGTTTTTGTAATTTTTCCGGGAAAGTATGGAAAAATACGATACTTTCTATACATTGTTGGAAAGAGGAGCAAAAAAATGTATAATTTGAGATGCCAAACACTCATCTACGATATACGAAACTTTCATCCTCCATGAATCTGTAGTTATCCTTCGTTTGCCCGATGCGTTTTTGTAATTTTTCCGAGAAAATATGGAAAATACGATACTTTCTATACATTGTTGGAAAGAGGAGTAAAAAATCTATAATTTGAGATGCCAAACACTCATCTACGACATACCAAACTCTCATCCTTCATGAACCTGTAGTTATCCTCCGTTTGTCCGATGCTTTCTATACATTGTTGGAAAGAGGAGCAAAAAATCTATAAGTTGAGATGCCAAACACTTATCTACGACCATGAATCTGTAGTTATCCTCCGTTTGCCCGATGCGTTTTTGTAATTTTTCCGGGAAAGTATGGAAAAATACGATACTTTCTATACATTGTTGAAAAGAGGAGCAAAAAACCTACAATTTGACATGCCAAACACTTATCTACGACCTACGAAACTCTCATCCTTCATGAATCTGTAGTTATCCTCCGTTTGCCCAATGCGTTTTTGTAATTTTTCCGGGAAAGTATGGAAAAATACGATACTTTCTATACATTGTTGGAAAGAGGAGCAAAAAACCTACAATTTGACATGCCAAACACTCATCTACGACATATGAAACTCTCATCCTTCATGAATCTGTAGTTATCCTCCGTTTGCCCAATGCGTTTTTGTAATTTTTCCGGGAAAGGATGGAAAAATACGATACTTTCTATACATTGTTGGAAAGAGGAGCAAAAAACCTACAATTTGACATTCCAAACACTCATCTACGACATATGAAACTCTCATCCTTCATGAATCTGTAGTTATCCTCCGTTTGCCCGATGCGTTTTTGTAATTTTTCCGGGAAAGTATAGAAAAATACGGTACTTTCTATACATTGTTGGAAAGAGGAGCAAAAAACCTACAATTTGACATGCCAAACACTTATCTACGACCTACGAAACTCTCATCCTTCATGAATCTGTAGTTATCCTCCGTTTGCCCAATGCGTTTTTGTAATTTTTCCGGGAAAGTATGGAAAAATACGATACTTTCTATACATTGTTGGAAAGAGGAGCAAAAAACCTACAATTTGACATGCCAAACACTCATCTACGACATATGAAACTCTCATCCTTCATGAATCTGTAGTCATCCTCCGTTTGCCCGATGCGTTTTTGTAATTTTCCGGGAAAGTATAGAAAAATACGATACTTTCTATACATTGTTGGAAAGAGGAGCAAAAAACCTACAATTTGACATGCCAAACACTTATCTACGACCTACGAAACTCTCATCCTTCATGAATCTGTAGTTATCCTCCGTTTGCCCGATGCGTTTTTGTAATTTTTCCGGGAAAGTATAGAAAAATACGGAACTTTCTATACATTGTTGGAAAGAGGAGCAAAAAACCTACAATTTGACATGCCAAACACTTATCTACGACCATGAATCTGTAGTTATCCTCCGTTTGCCCGATGCGTTTTTGTAATTTTTCCGGGAAAGTATGGAAAAATACGATACTTTCTATACATTGTTGAAAAGAGGAGCAAAAAACCTACAATTTGACATGCCAAACACTTATCTACGACCTACGAAACTCTCATCCTTCATGAATCTGTAGTTATCCTCCGTTTGCCCAATGCGTTTTTGTAATTTTTCCGGGAAAGTATGGAAAAATACGATACTTTCTATACATTGTTGGAAAGAGGAGCAAAAAACCTACAATTTGACATGCCAAACACTCATCTACGACATATGAAACTCTCATCCTTCATGAATCTGTAGTTATCCTCCGTTTGCCCAATGCGTTTTTGTAATTTTTCCGGGAAAGGATGGAAAAATACGATACTTTCTATACATTGTTGGAAAGAGGAGCAAAAAACCTACAATTTGACATGCCAAACACTTATCTACGACCATGAATCTGTAGTTATCCTCCGTTTGCCCGATGCGTTTTTGTAATTTTTCCGGGAAAGTATGGAAAAATACGATACTTTCTATACATTGTTGAAAAGAGGAGCAAAAAACCTACAATTTGACATGCCAAACACTTATCTACGACCTACGAAACTCTCATCCTTCATGAATCTGTAGTTATCCTCCGTTTGCCCAATGCGTTTTTGTAATTTTTCCGGGAAAGTATGGAAAAATACGATACTTTCTATACATTGTTGGAAAGAGGAGCAAAAAACCTACAATTTGACATGCCAAACACTCATCTACGACATATGAAACTCTCATCCTTCATGAATCTGTAGTTATCCTCCGTTTGCCCAATGCGTTTTTGTAATTTTTCCGGGAAAGGATGGAAAAATACGATACTTTCTATACATTGTTGGAAAGAGGAGCAAAAAACCTACAATTTGACATTCCAAACACTCATCTACGACATATGAAACTCTCATCCTTCATGAATCTGTAGTTATCCTCCGTTTGCCCGATGCGTTTTTGTAATTTTTCCGGGAAAGTATAGAAAAATACGGTACTTTCTATACATTGTTGGAAAGAGGAGCAAAAAACCTACAATTTGACATGCCAAACACTTATCTACGACCTACGAAACTCTCATCCTTCATGAATCTGTAGTTATCCTCCGTTTGCCCAATGCGTTTTTGTAATTTTTCCGGGAAAGTATGGAAAAATACGATACTTTCTATACATTGTTGGAAAGAGGAGCAAAAAACCTACAATTTGACATGCCAAACACTCATCTACGACATATGAAACTCTCATCCTTCATGAATCTGTAGTCATCCTCCGTTTGCCCGATGCGTTTTTGTAATTTTCCGGGAAAGTATAGAAAAATACGATACTTTCTATACATTGTTGGAAAGAGGAGCAAAAAACCTACAATTTGACATGCCAAACACTTATCTACGACCTACGAAACTCTCATCCTTCATGAATCTGTAGTTATCCTCCGTTTGCCCGATGCGTTTTTGTAATTTTTCCGGGAAAGTATAGAAAAATACGGTACTTTCTATACATTGTTGGAAAGAGGAGCAAAAAACCTACAATTTGACATGCCAAACACTTAT
>NC_073746.1:332987810-333012810 GCF_029784135.1 Toxorhynchites rutilus septentrionalis | reverse complement strand
TTTTAGATGATTTTTTGAGGTTTTTTAGTTTTTAGTCTCGTTGAGGTTTTTAGGTTTAGTAATTTATTTTTTATTCATTGCTATTTGAATTTTTAATTGAATTTAATAACATTTAACGAAAAATGATAGGGTTTTTATGCCTTTCTGAGAAAGAATATTGTATTGTTCTACTCACAGAGGCTTTTCCCTATTCTTAAACAAGAACAATTCTTGATTGTCGAAAAAATATGATTGATTTCAAATAAAACCTTTAAAAATGTATTCCATTTTGTTTTATTATAATAATTTGCACTAGTCCCTCCAAACGCAAATATCATTTGAAGGGTTTTTTGTCTGCTGTATTCGGCTTTTTTGTTTTCAAAACAATCAAATCTCTCTTTTTCTCTTTCTCTTCAACTTTTCCGGTCTCTTCATCTCTCTATCTCTTAATCACTTCATCTGTTCATCTCTTGGTCTTTTGATCTCTTTATCCTTTTATCTTTTTATTTCTTTATCTCTTTATCTCTTTATCACTTTATCTCTTCATTTCTTTATCTCTATATCTCTTTATCTCTTCATCTATTCATCTCTTCATCTCTTTATCTCTTTTCGCCTTATCTCTTCACCTCATTTATCTCTTTATCTATTTATCTCTTTCTCTCTTTATCTCTGTATCTCTGTATCTTTTTATCTCTTTATCTTTCTCTCTTTATCTCTTTCTCTTTTTATCTTTTTCTCTTTTTCTCAATTTATTCCCATCTCTTCATCTCATTCTTATTTTCTCACTTTCGCACTTTGCCACTTTTTCACATTCTCAGTTTATTATTTTCAGCATTTTACTCACTTTCTCACATCCACTTTCACACTTTCCAACATTCGCTCTTTTTTACATTTGTTGTCGGTAACGATCTGTACTCACCGTTTCATCAGGATTTTATTGTTCACTAGCTGACCCGCCTAACTTCGTCCCGCCCAGAATGGATTTTTATTGTTATGAATACTTTCAATCATTCACGTTTTCTTAATAAGTGAACGCTCATAGTAAAAGGAAATTGTAAAAGCTCAATTAGAATCCTTCACAATTTCTTTTTACTATAAACTTAATAGAACTTCTACCAAATCTCGTCATTATAATATTCTCGTATAATATTCATTCATTCTCGTTCAAGATTCTTCAATCACTTGCATTTAGTTTCCACTTCACCCCCCGATAGGTTGAAATTAATCCACCGAAAATGACTGTAGTGAAAGTGAGAGGTGTATGTATGAAATTCAATCACATTTATTATCTTCGAAAATAACTAGCCTAGGATTGGTTCGACAACTCGCAAGCAGATCGGACAAGTTTTTAATCGATCCAACAAAGGTGTTTTTTTCACATCGAATAATAGTGTTCTTTTTCACCGGTTGCGCTTGCGAGTGGAGCGAAGTTTAAAGTGGTGCGCGCTGAGGATCCAAATCAGACACATTCATCACACACGCCACAAGTCGCCGCGGCAAGTAGAAATTTATTTTTCTTTTGTTTCCCTATCATTCCTTCTACCTTCTGTGCACGATTTACACCATTGTTCAACTTTGTGTTAACCAAATCGGCAAACGTTGGCATTAGGGGTGATCATTATTTCTTATATACCGTTGAACTTTTATTGGATTTTTTTTTTCATTTTATCATTTTATTTAACATAAAATAAATTGAATATCTTCGGGCTGACGACGAGGATGTGTTCGATTGGGAACCAACTAATTTTTCAGAAATCGAAGATGCCATATTCAGGAAGATGAAAGCTGAAAGAAGTCTTTGGAATATTAGGGCCGAAAATGAAAAATTGAAACAGGAGAATGAAAAGCTGAAGGCAACGAAAGGAGTGAGTCTCCTAAATTGTTGCTGTTCTAGCTTATTGTTGTGCATGATAGGCGTGGTGGCGAGGGCGGTTTTTAATTATTTTTAGAATTAATAATTAAGGATGTTTTGTTTTTGTTACGTGTTGTAGAGTTTATTTTAGCTCCTGTTATATTTTTAGATGATTTTTTGGGTTTATTAACTAATTACTTACTTATTATTATTCAATTTTTTAATTGAATTTTTCAAAATGAAAGCCATCAAATCATGTTTTATAATGCATTGTAGTTTTAGTGGAATTGTATTAAATATAACATTTTACGAACAATGATAGGGTTTTTATGCCTTTTTGAGAGAGAACATTTGCGTTGTTCTACTCACAGAGGCTTTTCCCTATTCAAAAAGATAAAGATTTTAGATGATTTTTTGAGGTTTTTTAGTTTTTAGTCTCGTTGAGGTTTTTAGGTTTAGTAATTTATTTTTTATTCATTGCTATTTAAATTTTTAATTGAATTTAATAACATTTAACGAAAAATGATAGGGTTTTTATGCCTTTCTGAGAAAGAATATTGTATTGTTCTACTCACAGAGGCTTTTCCCTATTCTTAAACAAGAACAATTCTTGATTGTCGAAAAAATATGATTGATTTCAAATAAAACCTTTAAAAATGTATTCCATTTTGTTTTATTATAATAATTTGCACTAGTCCCTCCAAACGCAAATATCATTTGAAGGGTTTTTTGTCTGCTGTATTCGGCTTTTTTGTTTTCAAAACAATCAAATCTCTCTTTTTCTCTTTCTCTTCAACTTTTCCGGTCTCTTCATCTCTCTATCTCTTAATCACTTCATCTGTTCATCTCTTGGTCTTTTGATCTCTTTATCCTTTTATCTTTTTATTTCTTTATCTCTTTATCTCTTTATCACTTTATCTCTTCATTTCTTTATCTCTATATCTCTTTATCTCTTCATCTATTCATCTCTTCATCTCTTTATCTCTTTTCGCCTTATCTCTTCACCTCATTTATCTCTTTATCTATTTATCTCTTTCTCTCTTTATCTCTGTATCTCTGTATCTTTTTATCTCTTTATCTTTCTCTCTTTATCTCTTTCTCTTTTTATCTTTTTCTCTTTTTCTCAATTTATTCCCATCTCTTCATCTCATTCTTATTTTCTCACTTTCGCACTTTGCCACTTTTTCACATTCTCAGTTTATTATTTTCAGCATTTTACTCACTTTCTCACATCCACTTTCACACTTTCCAACATTCGCTCTTTTTTACATTTGTTGTCGGTAACGATCTGTACTCACCGTTTCATCAGGATTTTATTGTTCACTAGCTGACCCGCCTAACTTCGTCCCGCCCAGAATGGATTTTTATTGTTATGAATACTTTCAATCATTCACGTTTTCTTAATAAGTGAACGCTCATAGTAAAAGGAAATTGTAAAAGCTCAATTAGAATCCTTCACAATTTCTTTTTACTATAAACTTAATAGAACTTCTACCAAATCTCGTCATTATAATATTCTCGTATAATATTCATTCATTCTCGTTCAAGATTCTTCAATCACTTGCATTTAGTTTCCACTTCACCCCCCGATAGGTTGAAATTAATCCACCGAAAATGACTGTAGTGAAAGTGAGAGGTGTATGTATGAAATTCAATCACATTTATTATCTTCGAAAATAACTAGCCTAGGATTGGTTCGACAACTCGCAAGCAGATCGGACAAGTTTTTAATCGATCCAACAAAGGTGTTTTTTTCACATCGAATAATAGTGTTCTTTTTCACCGGTTGCGCTTGCGAGTGGAGCGAAGTTTAAAGTGGTGCGCGCTGAGGATCCAAATCAGACACATTCATCACACACGCCACACAGCCGCGGCAAGTAGAAATTTATTTTTCTTTTGTTTCCCTATCATTCCTTCTACCTTCTGTGCACGATTTACACCATTGTTCAACTTTGTGTTAACCAAATCGGCAAACGTTGGCATTAGGGGTGATCATTATTTCTTATATACCGTTGAACTTTTATTGGATTTTTTTTTTCATTTTATCATTTTATTTAACATAAAATAAATTGAATATCTTCGGGCTGACGACGAGGATGTGTTCGATTGGGAACCAACTAATTTTTCAGAAATCGAAGATGCCATATTCAGGAAGATGAAAGCTGAAAGAAGTCTTTGGAATATTAGGGCCGAAAATGAAAAATTGAAACAGGAGAATGAAAATCTGAAGGCAACGAAAGGAGTGAGTCTCCTAAATTGTTGCTGTTTTAGCTTATTGTTGTGCATGATAGGCGTGGTGGCGAGGGCGGTTTTCAATTATTTTTAGAATTAATAATTAAGGATGTTTTGTTTTTGTTACGTGTTGTAGAGTTTATTTAAGCTCCTGTTGTATTTTTAGATGATTTTTTGGGTTTATTAACTAATTACTTACTTATTATTATTCAATTTTTTAATTGAATTTTTCAAAATGAAAGCCATCAAATCATGTTTTATAATGCATTGTAGTTTTAGTGGAATTGTATTAAATATAACATTTTACGAACAATGATAGGGTTTTTATGCCTTTTTGAGAGAGAACATTTGCGTTGTTCTACTCACAGAGGCTTTTCCCTATTCAAAAAGATAAAGATTTTAGATGATTTTTTGAGGTTTTTTAGTTTTTAGTCTCGTTGAGGTTTTTAGGTTTAGTAATTTATTTTTTATTCATTGCTATTTAAATTTTTAATTGAATTTAATAACATTTAACGAAAAATGATAGGGTTTTTATGCCTTTCTGAGAAAGAATATTGTATTGTTCTACTCACAGAGGCTTTTCCCTATTCTTAAACAAGAACAATTCTTGATTGTCGAAAAAATATGATTGATTTCAAATAAAACCTTTAAAAATGTATTCCATTTTGTTTTATTATAATAATTTGCACTAGTCCCTCCAAACGCAAATATCATTTGAAGGGTTTTTTGTCTGCTGTATTCGGCTTTTTTGTTTTCAAAACAATCAAATCTCTCTTTTTCTCTTTCTCTTCAACTTTCCCGGTCTCTTCATCTCTCTATCTCTTACTCACTTCATCTGTTCATCTCTTGGTCTTTTGATCTCTTTATCCTTTTATCTTTTTATTTCTTTATCTCTTTCTCTCTTTATCTCTTTCTCTCTTTATCTCTGTATCTCTGTATCTTTCTCTCTTTATCTCTTTCTCTTTTTCTCTTTTTCTCAATTTATTCCCATCTCTTCATCTCATTCTTATTTTCTCACTTTCGCACTTTGCCACTTTTTCACATTCTCAGTTTATTATTTTCAGCATTTTAGTCACTTTCTCACATCCACTTTCACACTTTCCAACATTCGCTCTTTTTTACATTTGTTGTCGGTAACGATCTGTACTCACCGTTTCATCAGGATTTTATTGTTCACTAGCTGACCCGCCTAACTTCGTCCCGCCCAGAATGGATTTTTATTGTTATGAATACTTTCAATCATTCACGTTTTCCTAATAAGTGAACGCTCATAGTAAAAGGAAATTGTAAAAGCTCAATTAGAATCCTTCACAATTTCTTTTTACTTAATAGAACTTCTACCAATTCTCGTCATTATAATATTCTCGTATAATATTCATTCATTCTCGTTCAAGATTCTTCAATCACTTGCATTTAGTTTCCACTTCACCCCCCGATAGGTTGAAATTAATCCACCGAAAATGACTGTAGTGAAAGTGAAAGGTGTATGTATGAAATTCAATCACATTTATTATCTTCGAAAATAACTAGCCCTGATCCGAATCATCCAGCTTGAACCGTGAAATTTGGAGAAAAATTCAGACGAATTTCAAATAATTATTTTAGTCGTTGCACCATCTGGTTATAAATCAAATGCCATTCATAAAGTCTGTGATTTGATTCTTTCTGGGAACCCTAAATTTAAAAAGCTTGCATTATCTGGAAACGATATGAAAGAACGACATTGGAAATTATTGTTTATAGAACTGTCACGTCAGAATATATGTTTACCTTTGCTTCCATCGTGTTTCGCGTCTCGTCCTGTTCAGTTTTCTCACGTAAAATTGTTGTTAGCAGCAAAATGAGTTTTACTTTCGGTAACCCGGTTGCGAGCGTTGCGCCAACGATGGGCACCACCAATCCAGTGACGACCGCCAGTACTGGTTTCGGATTTGGCGCGTCTACATTCGGAGTTCCGGCTCTACCACGTCTGCTGCAGCTGCTACCTCATCTAGTGCTCCGACACTTAGTTTCGGTGCAGGTCTTACAGCTACAACTTCGGTCACAGCAGCATCTACAGCAGCCGGTCAATTAACGTTGGGAAGTTTCACCGCTTCAAAACCAGCAGCTCAGTCGGCGGCAAATTTGACAACGACCACGCAAACAACTCAGTCATCTTCGGTATCCGGTACACAGCTGAACTTCTGTCAGTTGGAAGAATTCATAAACAAATGGACGCTCGAGTTGGAGGAACAGGAGAAGCTTTTTACTAACCAAGCTACCCAGGTGAACGCTTGGGATAAACTTTTGTTGGGCAATGGCGAAAAAATAGTTGCCCTCAATGAGGCTGTCGAGAAGGTGAAGGCCGAGTAAGATGCAATGGAGCAGAAGCTAGAATTCGTCACTGCTCAGCATACCGATTTGGAGGAGTGTATTATACCGCTCGAGGAGGAACTTTCCAAAATCGTTCAGGTTGATATCGAACGAGGCCAAACTTACTCAATGGCGGAAACATTAGACTCGCAGCTCAAACAAATGTCCGAGGATCTCAAGGAAGTGATTGAACATATAAACGAGTCGAACAAATACTCCGATCCGAGCGATCCTTTGGTGCAGATTGGAAAGATACTAAATGCTCACATGAATTCTCTACAATGGATTGAATCATCCACCTCCAGCATAACCACCCGTTTGGAGGAAATTGGTAAAATGCACGATACACTGAGAAAGGATAACGAGCGATTATTTCGGTTGTATTATGACAATTAAAACTCGACATAGTTGGTATTTCAATAAAGATATGTAAATGTTGAAATTAATGTTCTTCTTTTTCATTCAATGATGTTACGCACATTCCACATTATAAGCATTGTTCCAACAGTGATCGTCATTTGCTTGTGCACCCCGATGAGGAAAAAATCGAGTGCGAGTTTTGCCACAAAAAGTTCATCGATTCCGGATATTTCCTTAGCATTGGCAGATAAATTACTGAGGCACAAATGGTTTCGGCCGAATTTTCTGATTTGACAATACACATATCCTTCCTTTAGAACACTTTTCAAACTATTGAACAATTGAAAAATACCGAACAAAACCAAAAACGTTTTCGTTACATTTTTCGTCAATAGTATTTTTTCATTTTACACCATATAAAATCATACCATACACATAATAATGTCAGAAAGAAAAATGATGCAAAAGTAGGCCGAAAGCTTTTTCCTTGCATTTTGATTCGATCAAAGCAAGCATTGTGTGTATGGAATAACAATGCTCACTGAAGGTTATAACAACAAGAAAAGAGCAAGTAATATAACCTTCAGCCAGGAAAATGAAGCAAATGACCTTCAAGCCAAGGATTCCCACAGGATTAGGAGGCCTCAAAAGTTCTCGGGCCTACCAGGAAGCAGGAAGAGATGGAGGTGGACCAAAAAAAGATCGCTTTCCAGTCGAACCAGCCCACAATGAGAAGTACATCTATCCAGATGTGGATTGGATCGAAGATGAAATTCCGCCACCACTTGTGCCGAGCGATAGACCCCAGGTATGGTTTTGGAGCATTGCTCATTCGAACATGGATTTTATCGAGAATGAAAGGCCGCCGCCGTTGGTTCCCAATGACACATATCTTCGGGCTGACGACGAGGATGTGTTCGATTGGGAACCAACTAATTTTTCAGAAATCGAAGATGCCATATTCAGGAAGATGAAAGCTGAAAGAAGTCTTTGGAATATTAGGGCCGAAAATGAAAAATTGAAACAGGAGAATGAAAAGCTGAAGGCAACGAAAGGAGTGAGTCTCCTAAATTGTTGCTGTTTTAGCTTATTGTTGTGCATGATAGGCGTGGTGGCGAGGGCGGTTTTCAATTATTTTTAGAATTAATAATTAAGGATGTTTTGTTTTTGTTACGTGTTGTAGAGTTTATTTAAGCTCCTGTTATATTTTTAGATGATTTTTTGGGTTTATTAACTAATTACTTACTTATTATTATTCAATTATTTAATTGAATTTTTCAAAATGAAAGCCATCAAATCATGTTTTATAATGCATTGTAGTTTTAGTGGAATTGTATTAAATATAACATTTTACGAACAATGATAGGGTTTTTATGCCTTTTTGAGAGAGAACATTTGCGTTGTTCTACTCACAGAGGCTTTTCCCTATTCAAAAAGATAAAGATTTTAGATGATTTTTTGAGGTTTTTTAGTTTTTAGTCTCGTTGAGGTTTTTAGGTTTAGTAATTTATTTTTTATTCATTGCTATTTAAATTTTTAATTGAATTTAATAACATTTAACGAAAAATGATAGGGTTTTTATGCCTTTCTGAGAAAGAATATTGTATTGTTCTACTCACAGAGGCTTTTCCCTATTCTTAAACAAGAACAATTCTTGATTGTCGAAAAAATATGATTGATTTCAAATAAAACCTTTAAAAATGTATTCCATTTTGTTTTATTATAATAATTTGCACTAGTCCCTCCAAACGCAAATATCATTTGAAGGGTTTTTTGTCTGCTGTATTCGGCTTTTTTGTTTTCAAAACAATCAAATCTCTCTTTTTCTCTTTCTCTTCAACTTTTCCGGTCTCTTCATCTCTCTATCTCTTAATCACTTCATCTGTTCATCTCTTGGTCTTTTGATCTCTTTATCCTTTTATCTTTTTATTTCTTTATCTCTTTATCTCTTTATCACTTTATCTCTTTATTTCTTTATCTCTATATCTCTTTATCTCTTCATCTATTCATCTCTTCATCTCTTTATCTCTTTTCGCCTTATCTCTTCACCTCATTTATCTGTATCTTTTTATCTCTTTATCTTTCTGTATCTTTTTATCTCTGTATCTTTTTATCTCTTTATCTTTCTCTCTTTATCTCTTTCTCTTTTTATCTTTTTCTCTTTTTCTCAATTTATTCCCATTTCTTCATCTCATTCTTATTTTCTCACTTTCGCACTTTGCCACTTTTTCACATTCTCAGTTTATTATTTTCAGCATTTTACTCACTTTCTCACATCCACTTTCACACTTTCCAACATTCGCTCTTTTTTACATTTGTTGTCGGTAACGATCTGTACTCACCGTTTCATCAGGATTTTATTGTTCACTAGCTGACCCGCCTAACTTCGTCCCGCCCAGAATGGATTTTTATTGTTATGAATACTTTCAATCATTCACGTTTTCTTAATAAGTGAACGCTCATAGTAAAAGGAAATTGTAAAAGCTCAATTAGAATCCTTCACAATTTCTTTTTACTATAAACTTAATAGAACTTCTACCAAATCTCGTCATTATAATATTCTCGTATAATATTCATTCATTCTCGTTCAAGATTCTTCAATCACTTGCATTTAGTTTCCACTTCACCCCCCGATAGGTTGAAATTAATCCACCGAAAATGACTGTAGTGAAAGTGAGAGGTGTATGTATGAAATTCAATCACATTTATTATCTTCGAAAATAACTAGCCTAGGATTGGTTCGACAACTCGCAAGCAGATCGGACAAGTTTTTAATCGATCCAACAAAGGTGTTTTTTTCACATCGAATAATAGTGTTCTTTTTCACCGGTTGCGCTTGCGAGTGGAGCGAAGTTTAAAGTGGTGCGCGCTGAGGATCCAAATCAGACACATTCATCACACACGCCACACAGCCGCGGCAAGTAGAAATTTATTTTTCTTTTGTTTCCCTATCATTCCTTCTACCTTCTGTGCACGATTTACACCATTGTTCAACTTTGTGTTAACCAAATCGGCAAACGTTGGCATTAGGGGTGATCATTATTTCTTATATACCGTTGAACTTTTATTGGATTTTTTTTTTCATTTTATCATTTTATTTAACATAAAATAAATTGAATATCTTCGGGCTGACGACGAGGATGTGTTCGATTGGGAACCAACTAATTTTTCAGAAATCGAAGATGCCATATTCAGGAAGATGAAAGCTGAAAGAAGTCTTTGGAATATTAGGGCCGAAAATGAAAAATTGAAACAGGAGAATGAAAATCTGAAGGCAACGAAAGGAGTGAGTCTCCTAAATTGTTGCTGTTTTAGCTTATTGTTGTGCATGATAGGCGTGGTGGCGAGGGCGGTTTTCAATTATTTTTAGAATTAATAATTAAGGATGTTTTGTTTTTGTTACGTGTTGTAGAGTTTATTTAAGCTCCTGTTATATTTTTAGATGATTTTTTGGGTTTATTAACTAATTACTTACTTATTATTATTCAATTTTTTAATTGAATTTTTCAAAATGAAAGCCATCAAATCATGTTTTATAATGCATTGTAGTTTTAGTGGAATTGTATTAAATATAACATTTTACGAACAATGATAGGGTTTTTATGCCTTTTTGAGAGAGAACATTTGCGTTGTTCTACTCACAGAGGCTTTTCCCTATTCAAAAAGATAAAGATTTTAGATGATTTTTTGAGGTTTTTTAGTTTTTAGTCTCGTTGAGGTTTTTAGGTTTAGTAATTTATTTTTTATTCATTGCTATTTAAATTTTTAATTGAATTTAATAACATTTAACGAAAAATGATAGGGTTTTTATGCCTTTCTGAGAAAGAATATTGTATTGTTCTACTCACAGAGGCTTTTCCCTATTCTTAAACAAGAACAATTCTTGATTGTCGAAAAAATATGATTGATTTCAAATAAAACCTTTAAAAATGTATTCCATTTTGTTTTATTATAATAATTTGCACTAGTCCCTCCAAACGCAAATATCATTTGAAGGGTTTTTTGTCTGCTGTATTCGGCTTTTTTGTTTTCAAAACAATCAAATCTCTCTTTTTCTCTTTCTCTTCAACTTTTCCGGTCTCTTCATCTCTCTATCTCTTAATCACTTCATCTGTTCATCTCTTGGTCTTTTGATCTCTTTATCCTTTTATCTTTTTATTTCTTTATCTCTTTATCTCTTTATCACTTTATCTCTTTATTTCTTTATCTCTATATCTCTTTATCTCTTCATCTATTCATCTCTTCATCTCTTTATCTCTTTTCGCCTTATCTCTTCACCTCATTTATCTCTTTATCTATTTATCTCTTTCTCTCTTTATCTCTGTATCTCTGTATCTTTTTATCTCTTTATCTTTCTCTCTTTATCTCTTTCTCTTTTTATCTTTTTCTCTTTTTCTCAATTTATTCCCATCTCTTCATCTCATTCTTATTTTCTCACTTTCGCACTTTGCCACTTTTTCACATTCTCAGTTTATTATTTTCAGCATTTTACTCACTTTCTCACATCCACTTTCACACTTTCCAACATTCGCTCTTTTTTACATTTGTTGTCGGTAACGATCTGTACTCACCGTTTCATCAGGATTTTATTGTTCACTAGCTGACCCGCCTAACTTCGTCCCGCCCAGAATGGATTTTTATTGTTATGAATACTTTCAATCATTCACGTTTTCCTAATAAGTGAACGCTCATAGTAAAAGGAAATTGTAAAAGCTCAATTAGAATCCTTCACAATTTCTTTTTACTTAATAGAACTTCTACCAATTCTCGTCATTATAATATTCTCGTATAATATTCATTCATTCTCGTTCAAGATTCTTCAATCACTTGCATTTAGTTTCCACTTCACCCCCCGATAGGTTGAAATTAATCCACCGAAAATGACTGTAGTGAAAGTGAAAGGTGTATGTATGAAATTCAATCACATTTATTATCTTCGAAAATAACTAGCCCTGATCCGAATCATCCAGCTTGAACCGTGAAATTTGGAGAAAAATTCAGACGAATTTCAAATAATTATTTTAGTCGTTGCACCATCTGGTTATAAATCAAATGCCATTCATAAAGTCTGTGATTTGATTCTTTCTGGGAACCCTAAATTTAAAAAGCTTGCATTATCTGGAAACGATATGAAAGAACGACATTGGAAATTATTGTTTATAGAACTGTCACGTCAGAATATATGTTTACCTTTGCTTCCATCGTGTTTCGCGTCTCGTCCTGTTCAGTTTTCTCACGTAAAATTGTTGTTAGCAGCAAAATGAGTTTTACTTTCGGTAACCCGGTTGCGAGCGTTGCGCCAACGATGGGCACCACCAATCCAGTGACGACCGCCAGTACTGGTTTCGGATTTGGCGCGTCTACATTCGGAGTTCCGGCTCTACCACGTCTGCTGCAGCTGCTACCTCATCTAGTGCTCCGACACTTAGTTTCGGTGCAGGTTTTACAGCTACAACTTCGGTCACAGCAGCCGGTCAATTTTTGTCTGCTGTATTCGGCTTTTTTGTTTTCAAAACAATCAAATCTCTCTTTTTCTCTTTCTCTTCAACTTTTCCGGTCTCTTCATCTCTCTATCTCTTAATCACTTCATCTGTTCATCTCTTGGTCTTTTGATCTCTTTATCCTTTTATCTTTTTATTTCTTTATCTCTTTATCTCTTTATCACTTTATCTCTTTATTTCTTTATCTCTATATCTCTTTATCTCTTCATCTATTCATCTCTTCATCTCTTTATCTCTTTTCGCCTTATCTCTTCACCTCATTTATCTGTATCTTTTTATCTCTTTATCTTTCTGTATCTTTCTGTATTCTTTTTACTATAAACTTAATAGAACTTCTACCAAATCTCGTCATTATAATATTCTCGTATAATATTCATTCATTCTCGTTCAAGATTCTTCAATCACTTGCATTTAGTTTCCACTTCACCCCCCGATAGGTTGAAATTAATCCACCGAAAATGACTGTAGTGAAAGTGAGAGGTGTATGTATGAAATTCAATCACATTTATTATCTTCGAAAATAACTAGCCTAGGATTGGTTCGACAACTCGCAAGCAGATCGGACAAGTTTTTAATCGATCCAACAAAGGTGTTTTTTTCACATCGAATAATAGTGTTCTTTTTCACCGGTTGCGCTTGCGAGTGGAGCGAAGTTTAAAGTGGTGCGCGCTGAGGATCCAAATCAGACACATTCATCACACACGCCACACAGCCGCGGCAAGTAGAAATTTATTTTTCTTTTGTTTCCCTATCATTCCTTCTACCTTCTGTGCACGATTTACACCATTGTTCAACTTTGTGTTAACCAAAACGGCAAACGTTGGCATTAGGGGTGATCATTATTTCTTATATACCGTTGAACTTTTATTGGATTTTTTTTTTCATTTTATCATTTTATTTAACATAAAATAAATTGAATATCTTCGGGCTGACGACGAGGATGTGTTCGATTGGGAACCAACTAATTTTTCAGAAATCGAAGATGCCATATTCAGGAAGATGAAAGCTGAAAGAAGTCTTTGGAATATTAGGGCCGAAAATGAAAAATTGAAACAGGAGAATGAAAATCTGAAGGCAACGAAAGGAGTGAGTCTCCTAAATTGTTGCTGTTTTAGCTTATTGTTGTGCATGATAGGCGTGGTGGCGAGGGCGGTTTTCAATTATTTTTAGAATTAATAATTAAGGATGTTTTGTTTTTGTTACGTGTTGTAGAGTTTATTTAAGCTCCTGTTATATTTTTAGATGATTTTTTGGGTTTATTAACTAATTACTTACTTATTATTATTCAATTTTTTAATTGAATTTTTCAAAATGAAAGCCATCAAATCATGTTTTATAATGCATTGTAGTTTTAGTGGAATTGTATTAAATATAACATTTTACGAACAATGATAGGGTTTTTATGCCTTTTTGAGAGAGAACATTTGCGTTGTTCTACTCACAGAGGCTTTTCCCTATTCAAAAAGATAAAGATTTTAGATGATTTTTTGAGGTTTTTTAGTTTTTAGTCTCGTTGAGGTTTTTAGGTTTAGTAATTTATTTTTTATTCATTGCTATTTAAATTTTTAATTGAATTTAATAACATTTAACGAAAAATGATAGGGTTTTTATGCCTTTCTGAGAAAGAATATTGTATTGTTCTACTCACAGAGGCTTTTCCCTATTCTTAAACAAGAACAATTCTTGATTGTCGAAAAAATATGATTGATTTCAAATAAAACCTTTAAAAATGTATTCCATTTTGTTTTATTATAATAATTTGCACTAGTCCCTCCAAACGCAAATATCATTTGAAGGGTTTTTTGTCTGCTGTATTCGGCTTTTTTGTTTTCAAAACAATCAAATCTCTCTTTTTCTCTTTCTCTTCAACTTTTCCGGTCTCTTCATCTCTCTATCTCTTAATCACTTCATCTGTTCATCTCTTGGTCTTTTGATCTCTTTATCCTTTTATCTTTTTATTTCTTTATCTCTTTATCTCTTTATCACTTTATCTCTTTATTTCTTTATCTCTATATCTCTTTATCTCTTCATCTATTCATCTCTTCATCTCTATCTCTTTTCGCCTTATCTCTTCACCTCATTTATCTCTTTATCTATTTATCTCTTTCTCTCTTTATCTCTGTATCTCTGTATCTTTTTATCTCTTTATCTTTCTCTCTTTATCTCTTTCTCTTTTTATCTTTTTCTCTTTTTCTCAATTTATTCCCATCTCTTCATCTCATTCTTATTTTCTCACTTTCGCACTTTGCCACTTTTTCACATTCTCAGTTTATTATTTTCAGCATTTTACTCACTTTCTCACATCCACTTTCACACTTTCCAACATTCGCTCTTTTTTACATTTGTTGTCGGTAACGATCTGTACTCACCGTTTCATCAGGATTTTATTGTTCACTAGCTGACCCGCCTAACTTCGTCCCGCCCAGAATGGATTTTTATTGTTATGAATACTTTCAATCATTCACGTTTTCCTAATAAGTGAACGCTCATAGTAAAAGGAAATTGTAAAAGCTCAATTAGAATCCTTCACAATTTCTTTTTACTTAATAGAACTTCTACCAATTCTCGTCATTATAATATTCTCGTATAATATTCATTCATTCTCGTTCAAGATTCTTCAATCACTTGCATTTAGTTTCCACTTCACCCCCCGATAGGTTGAAATTAATCCACCGAAAATGACTGTAGTGAAAGTGAAAGGTGTATGTATGAAATTCAATCACATTTATTATCTTCGAAAATAACTAGCCCTGATCCGAATCATCCAGCTTGAACCGTGAAATTTGGAGAAAAATTCAGACGAATTTCAAATAATTATTTTAGTCGTTACACCATCTGGTTATAAATCAAATGCCATTCATAAAGTCTGTGATTTGATTCTTTCTGGGAACCCTAAATTTAAAAAGTTTGCATTATCTGGAAACGATATGAAAGAACGACATTGGAAATTATTGTTTATAGAACTGTCACGTCAGAATATATGTTTACCTTTGCTTCCATCGTGTTTCGCGTCTCGTCCTGTTCAGTTTTCTCACGTAAAATTGTTGTTAGCAGCAAAATGAGTTTTACTTTCGGTAACCCGGTTGCGAGCGTTGCGCCAACGATGGGCACCACCAATCCAGTGACGACCGCCAGTACTGGTTTCGGATTTGGCGCGTCTACATTCGGAGTTCCGGCTCTACCACGTCTGCTGCAGCTGCTACCTCATCTAGTGCTCCGACACTTAGTTTCGGTGCAGGTTTTACAGCTACAACTTCGGTCACAGCAGCCGGTCAATTAACGTTGGGAAGTTTCACCGTTTCAAATCCAGCAGCTCAGCCGGCGGCAAATTTGTCAACGACCACGCAAACAACTCAGTCATCTTCGGTATCCGGTACACAGCTGAACTTCTGTCAGTTGGAAGAATTCATAAACAAATGGACGCTCGAGTTGGAGGAACAGGAGAAGCTTTTTACTAACCAAGCTACCCAGGTGAACGCTTGGGATAAACTTTTGTTGGGCAATGGCGAAAAAATAGTTGCCCTCAATGAGGCTGTCGAGAAGGTGAAGGCCGAGTAAGATGCAATGGAGCAGGAGCTAGAATTCGTCACTGCTCAGCATACCGATTTGGAGGAGTGTATTATACCGCTCGAGGAGGAACTTTCCAAAATCGTTCAGGTTGATATCGAACGAGGCCAAACTTACTCAATGGCGGAAACATTAGACTCGCAGCTCAAACAAATGTCCGAGGATCTCAAGGAAGTGATTGAACATATAAACGAGTCAAACAAATACTCCGATCCGAGCGGTGCAGATTGGAAAGATACTAAATGCTCACATGAATTCTCTACAATGGATTGAATCATCCACCTCCAGCATAACCACCCGTTTGGAGGAAATTGGTAAAATGCACGATACACTGAGAAAGGATAACGAGCGATTATTTCGGTTGTATTATGACAATTAAAACTCGACATAGTTGGTATTTCAATAAAGATATGTAAATGTTGAAATTAATGTTCTTCTTTTTCATTCAATGATGTTACGCACATTCCACATTATAAGCATTGTTCCAACAGTGATCGTCATTTGCTTGTGCACCCCGATGAGGAAAAAATCGAGTGCGAGTTTTGCCACAAAAAGTTCATCGATTCCGGATATTTCCTTAGCATTGGCAGATAAATTACTGAGGCACAAATGGTTTCGGCCGAATTTTCTGATTTGACAATACACATATCCTTCCTTTAGAACACTTTTCAAACTATTGAACAATTGAAAAATACCGAACAAAACCAAAAACGTTTTCGTTACATTTTTCGTCAATAGTATTTTTTCATTTTACACCATATAAAATCATACCATACACATAATAATGTCAGAAAGAAAAATGATGCAAAAGTAGGCCGAAAGCTTTTTCCTTGCATTTTGATTCGATCAAAGCAAGCATTGTGTGTATGGAATAACAATGCTCACTGAAGGTTATAACAACAAGAAAAGAGCAAGTAATATAACCTTCAGCCAGGAAAATGAAGCAAATGACCTTCAAGCCAAGGATTCCCACAGGATTAGGAGGCCTCAAAAGTTCTCGGGCCTACCAGGAAGCAGGAAGAGATGGAGGTGGACCAAAAAAAGATCGCTTTCCAGTCGAACCAGCCCACAATGAGAAGTACATCTATCCAGATGTGGATTGGATCGAAGATGAAATTCCGCCACCACTTGTGCCGAGCGATAGACCCCAGGTATGGTTTTGGAGCATTGCTCATTCGAACATGGATTTTATCGAGAATGAAAGGCCGCCGCCGTTGGTTCCCAATGACACATATCTTCGGGCTGACGACGAGGATGTGTTCGATTGGGAACCAACTAATTTTTCAGAAATCGAAGATGCCATATTCAGGAAGATGAAAGCTGAAAGAAGTCTTTGGAATATTAGGGCCGAAAATGAAAAATTGAAACAGGAGAATGAAAAGCTGAAGGCAACGAAAGGAGTGAGTCTCCTAAATTGTTGCTGTTTTAGCTTATTGTTGTGCATGATAGGCGTGGTGGCGAGGGCGGTTTTCAATTATTTTTAGAATTAATAATTAAGGATGTTTTGTTTTTGTTACGTGTTGTAGAGTTTATTTAAGCTCCTGTTATATTTTTAGATGATTTTTTGGGTTTATTAACTAATTACTTACTTATTATTATTCAATTTTTTAATTGAATTTTTCAAAATGAAAGCCATCAAATCATGTTTTATAATGCATTGTAGTTTTAGTGGAATTGTATTAAATATAACATTTTACGAACAATGATAGGGTTTTTATGCCTTTTTGAGAGAGAACATTTGCGTTGTTCTACTCACAGAGGCTTTTCCCTATTCAAAAAGATAAAGATTTTAGATGATTTTTTGAGGTTTTTTAGTTTTTAGTCTCGTTGAGGTTTTTAGGTTTAGTAATTTATTTTTTATTCATTGCTATTTAAATTTTTAATTGAATTTAATAACATTTAACGAAAAATGATAGGGTTTTTATGCCTTTCTGAGAAAGAATATTGTATTGTTCTACTCACAGAGGCTTTTCCCTATTCTTAAACAAGAACAATTCTTGATTGTCGAAAAAATATGATTGATTTCAAATAAAACCATTAAAAATGTATTCCATTTTGTTTTATTATAATAATTTGCACTAGTCCCTCCAAACGCAAATATCATTTGAAGGGTTTTTTGTCTGCTGTATTCGGCTTTTTTGTTTTCAAAACAATCAAATCTCTCTTTTTCTCTTTCTCTTCAACTTTTCCGGTCTCTTCATCTCTCTATCTCTTAATCACTTCATCTGTTCATCTCTTGGTCTTTTGATCTCTTTATCCTTTTATCTTTTTATTTCTTTATCTCTTTATCTCTTTATCACTTTATCTCTTTATTTCTTTATCTCTATATCTCTTTATCTCTTCATCTATTCATCTCTTCATCTCTTTATCTCTTTTCGCCTTATCTCTTCACCTCATTTATCTCTTTATCTATTTATCTCTTTCTCTCTTTATCTCTGTATCTCTGTATCTTTTTATCTCTTTATCTTTCTCTCTTTATCTCTTTCTCTTTTTATCTTTTTCTCTTTTTCTCAATTTATTCCCATTTCTTCATCTCATTCTTATTTTCTCACTTTCGCACTTTGCCACTTTTTCACATTCTCAGTTTATTATTTTCAGCATTTTACTCACTTTCTCACATCCACTTTCACACTTTCCAACATTCGCTCTTTTTTACATTTGTTGTCGGTAACGATCTGTACTCACCGTTTCATCAGGATTTTATTGTTCACTAGCTGACCCGCCTAACTTCGTCCCGCCCAGAATGGATTTTTATTGTTATGAATACTTTCAATCATTCACGTTTTCTTAATAAGTGAACGCTCATAGTAAAAGGAAATTGTAAAAGCTCAATTAGAATCCTTCACAATTTCTTTTTACTATAAACTTAATAGAACTTCTACCAAATCTCGTCATTATAATATTCTCGTATAATATTCATTCATTCTCGTTCAAGATTCTTCAATCACTTGCATTTAGTTTCCACTTCACCCCCCGATAGGTTGAAATTAATCCACCGAAAATGACTGTAGTGAAAGTGAGAGGTGTATGTATGAAATTCAATCACATTTATTATCTTCGAAAATAACTAGCCTAGGATTGGTTCGACAACTCGCAAGCAGATCGGACAAGTTTTTAATCGATCCAACAAAGGTGTTTTTTTCACATCGAATAATAGTGTTCTTTTTCACCGGTTGCGCTTGCGAGTGGAGCGAAGTTTAAAGTGGTGCGCGCTGAGGATCCAAATCAGACACATTCATCACACACGCCACACAGCCGCGGCAAGTAGAAATTTATTTTTCTTTTGTTTCCCTATCATTCCTTCTACCTTCTGTGCACGATTTACACCATTGTTCAACTTTGTGTTAACCAAATCGGCAAACGTTGGCATTAGGGGTGATCATTATTTCTTATATACCGTTGAACTTTTATTGGATTTTTTTTTTTCATTTTATCATTTTATTTAACATAAAATAAATTGAATATCTTCGGGCTGACGACGAGGATGTGTTCGATTGGGAACCAACTAATTTTTCAGAAATCGAAGATGCCATATTCAGGAAGATGAAAGCTGAAAGAAGTCTTTGGAATATTAGGGCCGAAAATGAAAAATTGAAACAGGAGAATGAAAATCTGAAGGCAACGAAAGGAGTGAGTCTCCTAAATTGTTGCTGTTTTAGCTTATTGTTGTGCATGATAGGCGTGGTGGCGAGGGCGGTTTTCAATTATTTTTAGAATTAATAATTAAGGATGTTTTGTTTTTGTTACGTGTTGTAGAGTTTATTTAAGCTCCTGTTATATTTTTAGATGATTTTTTGGGTTTATTAACTAATTACTTACTTATTATTATTCAATTTTTTAATTGAATTTTTCAAAATGAAAGCCATCAAATCATGTTTTATAATGCATTGTAGTTTTAGTGGAATTGTATTAAATATAACATTTTACGAACAATGATAGGGTTTTTATGCCTTTTTGAGAGAGAACATTTGCGTTGTTCTACTCACAGAGGCTTTTCCCTATTCAAAAAGATAAAGATTTTAGATGATTTTTTGAGGTTTTTTAGTTTTTAGTCTCGTTGAGGTTTTTAGGTTTAGTAATTTATTTTTTATTCATTGCTATTTAAATTTTTAATTGAATTTAATAACATTTAACGAAAAATGATAGGGTTTTTATGCCTTTCTGAGAAAGAATATTGTATTGTTCTACTCACAGAGGCTTTTCCCTATTCTTAAACAAGAACAATTCTTGATTGTCGAAAAAATATGATTGATTTCAAATAAAACCTTTAAAAATGTATTCCATTTTGTTTTATTATAATAATTTGCACTAGTCCCTCCAAACGCAAATATCATTTGAAGGGTTTTTTGTCTGCTGTATTCGGCTTTTTTGTTTTCAAAACAATCAAATCTCTCTTTTTCTCTTTCTCTTCAACTTTTCCGGTCTCTTCATCTCTCTATCTCTTAATCACTTCATCTGTTCATCTCTTGGTCTTTTGATCTCTTTATCCTTTTATCTTTTTATTTCTTTATCTCTTTATCTCTTTATCACTTTATCTCTTTATTTCTTCATCTCTATATCTCTTTATCTCTTCATCTATTCATCTCTTCATCTCTTTATCTCTTTTCGCCTTATCTCTTCACCTCATTTATCTCTTTATCTATTTATCTCTTTCTCTCTTTATCTCTGTATCTCTGTATCTTTTTATCTCTTTATCTTTCTCTCTTTATCTCTTTCTCTTTTTATCTTTTTCTCTTTTTCTCAATTTATTCCCATCTCTTCATCTCATTCTTATTTTCTCACTTTCGCACTTTGCCACTTTTTCACATTCTCAGTTTATTATTTTCAGCATTTTACTCACTTTCTCACATCCACTTTCACACTTTCCAACATTCGCTCTTTTTTACTTTTGTTGTCGGTAACGATCTGTACTCACCGTTTCATCAGGATTTTATTGTTCACTAGCTGACCCGCCTAACTTCGTCCCGCCCAGAATGGATTTTTATTGTTATGAATACTTTCAATCATTCACGTTTTCCTAATAAGTGAACGCTCATAGTAAAAGGAAATTGTAAAAGCTCAATTAGAATCCTTCACAATTTCTTTTTACTTAATAGAACTTCTACCAATTCTCGTCATTATAATATTCTCGTATAATATTCATTCATTCTCGTTCAAGATTCTTCAATCACTTGCATTTAGTTTCCACTTCACCCCCCGATAGGTTGAAATTAATCCACCGAAAATGACTGTAGTGAAAGTGAAAGGTGTATGTATGAAATTCAATCACATTTATTATCTTCGAAAATAACTAGCCCTGATCCGAATCATCCAGCTTGAACCGTGAAATTTGGAGAAAAATTCAGACGAATTTCAAATAATTATTTTAGTCGTTGCACCATCTGGTTATAAATCAAATGCCATTCATAAAGTCTGTGATTTGATTCTTTCTGGGAACCCTAAATTTAAAAAGCTTGCATTATCTGGAAACGATATGAAAGAACGACATTGGAAATTATTGTTTATAGAACTGTCACGTCAGAATATATGTTTACCTTTGCTTCTATCGTGTTTCGCGTCTCGTCCTGTTCAGTTTTCTCACGTAAAATTGTTGTTAGCAGCAAAATGAGTTTTACTTTCGGTAACCCGGTTGCGAGCGTTGCGCCAACGATGGGCACCACCAATCCAGTGACGACCGCCAGTACTGGTTTCGGATTTGGCGCGTCTACATTCGGAGTTCCGGCTCTACCACGTCTGCTGCAGCTGCTACCTCATCTAGTGCTCCGACACTTAGTTTCGGTGCAGGTTTTACAGCTACAACTTCGGTCACAGCAGCCGGTCAATTAACGTTGGGAAGTTTCACCGTTTCAAATCCAGCAGCTCAGCCGGCGGCAAATTTGACAACGACCACGCAAACAACTCAGTCATCTTCGGTATCCGGTACACAGCTGAACTTCTGTCAGTTGGAAGAATTCATAAACAAATGGACGCTCGAGTTGGAGGAACAGGAGAAGCTTTTTACTAACCAAGCTACCCAGGTGAACGCTTGGGATAAACTTTTGTTGGGCAATGGCGAAAAAATAGTTGCCCTCAATGAGGCTGTCGAGAAGGTGAAGGCCGAGTAAGATGCAATGGAGCAGGAGCTAGAATTCGTCACTGCTCAGCATACCGATTTGGAGGAGTGTATTATACCGCTCGAGGAGGAACTTTCCAAAATCGTTCAGGTTGATATCGAACGAGGCCAAACTTACTCAATGGCGGAAACATTAGACTCGCAGCTCAAACAAATGTCCGAGGATCTCAAGGAAGTGATTGAACATATAAACGAGTCAAACAAATACTCCGATCCGAGCGGTGCAGATTGGAAAGATACTAAATGCTCACATGAATTCTCTACAATGGATTGAATCATCCACCTCCAGCATAACCACCCGTTTGGAGGAAATTGGTAAAATGCACGATACACTGAGAAAGGATAACGAGCGATTATTTCGGTTGTATTATGACAATTAAAACTCGACATAGTTGGTATTTCAATAAAGATATGTAAATGTTGAAATTAATGTTCTTCTTTTTCATTCAATGATGTTACGCACATTCCACATTATAAGCATTGTTCCAACAGTGATCGTCATTTGCTTGTGCACCCCGATGAGGAAAAAATCGAGTGCGAGTTTTGCCACAAAAAGTTCATCGATTCCGGATATTTCCTTAGCATTGGCAGATAAATTACTGAGGCACAAATGGTTTCGGCCGAATTTTCTGATTTGACAATACACATATCCTTCCTTTAGAACACTTTTCAAACTATTGAACAATTGAAAAATACCGAACAAAACCAAAAACGTTTTCGTTACATTTTTCGTCAATAGTATTTTTTCATTTTACACCATATAAAATCATACCATACACATAATAATGTCAGAAAGAAAAATGATGCAAAAGTAGGCCGAAAGCTTTTTCCTTGCATTTTGATTCGATCAAAGCAAGCATTGTGTGTATGGAATAACAATGCTCACTGAAGGTTATAACAACAAGAAAAGAGCAAGTAATATAACCTTCAGCCAGGAAAATGAAGCAAATGACCTTCAAGCCAAGGATTCCCACAGGATTAGGAGGCCTCAAAAGTTCTCGGGCCTACCAGGAAGCAGGAAGAGATGGAGGTGGACCAAAAAAAGATCGCTTTCCAGTCGAACCAGCCCACAATGAGAAGTACATCTATCCAGATGTGGATTGGATCGAAGATGAAATTCCGCCACCACTTGTGCCGAGCGATAGACCCCAGGTATGGTTTTGGAGCATTGCTCATTCGAACATGGATTTTATCGAGAATGAAAGGCCGCCGCCGTTGGTTCCCAATGACACATATCTTCGGGCTGACGACGAGGATGTGTTCGATTGGGAACCAACTAATTTTTCAGAAATCGAAGATGCCATATTCAGGAAGATGAAAGCTGAAAGAAGTCTTTGGAATATTAGGGCCGAAAATGAAAAATTGAAACAGGAGAATGAAAAGCTGAAGGCAACGAAAGGAGTGAGTCTCCTAAATTGTTGCTGTTTTAGCTTATTGTTGTGCATGATAGGCGTGGTGGCGAGGGCGGTTTTCAATTATTTTTAGAATTAATAATTAAGGATGTTTTGTTTTTGTTACGTGTTGTAGAGTTTATTTAAGCTCCTGTTATATTTTTAGATGATTTTTTGGGTTTATTAACTAATTACTTACTTATTATTATTCAATTTTTTAATTGAATTTTTCAAAATGAAAGCCATCAAATCATGTTTTATAATGCATTGTAGTTTTAGTGGAATTGTATTAAATATAACATTTTACGAACAATGATAGGGTTTTTATGCCTTTTTGAGAGAGAACATTTGCGTTGTTCTACTCACAGAGGCTTTTCCCTATTCAAAAAGATAAAGATTTTAGATGATTTTTTGAGGTTTTTTAGTTTTTAGTCTCGTTGAGGTTTTTAGGTTTAGTAATTTATTTTTTATTCATTGCTATTTAAATTTTTAATTGAATTTAATAACATTTAACGAAAAATGATAGGGTTTTTATGCCTTTCTGAGAAAGAATATTGTATTGTTCTACTCACAGAGGCTTTTCCCTATTCTTAAACAAGAACAATTCTTGATTGTCGAAAAAATATGATTGATTTCAAATAAAACCTTTAAAAATGTATTCCATTTTGTTTTATTATAATAATTTGCACTAGTCCCTCCAAACGCAAATATCATTTGAAGGGTTTTTTGTCTGCTGTATTCGGCTTTTTTGTTTTCAAAACAATCAAATCTCTCTTTTTCTCTTTCTCTTCAACTTTTCCGGTCTCTTCATCTCTCTATCTCTTAATCACTTCATCTGTTCATCTCTTGGTCTTTTGATCTCTTTATCCTTTTATCTTTTTATTTCTTTATCTCTTTATCTCTTTATCACTTTATCTCTTTATTTCTTTATCTCTATATCTCTTTATCTCTTCATCTATTCATCTCTTCATCTCTTCATCTCTTTATCTCTTTTCGCCTTATCTCTTCACCTCATTTATCTCTTTATCTATTTATCTCTTTCTCTCTTTATCTCTGTATCTCTGTATCTTTTTATCTCTTTATCTTTCTCTCTTTATCTCTTTCTCTTTTTATCTTTTTCTCTTTTTCTCAATTTATTCCCATCTCTTCATCTCATTCTTATTTTCTCACTTTCGCACTTTGCCACTTTTTCACATTCTCAGTTTATTATTTTCAGCATTTTACTCACTTTCTCACATCCACTTTCACACTTTCCAACATTCGCTCTTTTTTACATTTGTTGTCGGTAACGATCTGTACTCACCGTTTCATCAGGATTTTATTGTTCACTAGCTGACCCGCCTAACTTCGTCCCGCCCAGAATGGATTTTTATTGTTATGAATACTTTCAATCATTCACGTTTTCTTAATAAGTGAACGCTCATAGTAAAAGGAAATTGTAAAAGCTCAATTAGAATCCTTCACAATTTCTTTTTACTATAAACTTAATAGAACTTCTACCAAATCTCGTCATTATAATATTCTCGTATAATATTCATTCATTCTCGTTCAAGATTCTTCAATCACTTGCATTTAGTTTCCACTTCACCCCCCGATAGGTTGAAATTAATCCACCGAAAATGACTGTAGTGAAAGTGAGAGGTGTATGTATGAA
>NC_073746.1:332972310-332987310 GCF_029784135.1 Toxorhynchites rutilus septentrionalis | reverse complement strand
GCAACAAACAAAATGTTGTTTATCATTAGATAAACAATTGAATAACTGTAAAATATTAGGCGTTATCTAAACGCCCTAACTGCATCGTTCTGATTGGCCCGATTTACGGTTTCCCTAACACAGCCATCAAAACCAAGCAGCCTTGGGGAAATCGGCATTGCAAATACATGAAAGTAGGGGGACTTTTGTTCTCATCGAAAAATGTTCCCTAACACAGACTTTAAAAACAAGCATGAAGTGTAGATATTGAAAAGAATTGGTCCCAAGATGGATCCTTGAGGAACACCTGCATTCACAATGAATTTCTCTGATGAAATATTGTTTATAGAAACATTGAACGCTCTATCAGAAAGATAATTTTTTATAATTTTTATCAAGTATGTAGGAAAACCAAAGTTCTGAAGCTTGTAAATGAGACCATTATGCCAAACATTATCAAATGCTTTTTCAACATCAAGAAGTGCCATGGCAGATGATTTTGAAACTGACTTGTTTCGTCTGATTATATTGTATACTCTACGAAGCTGGTGAATTGTAGAGTGACCTTTTCGGAATCCAAACTGCTCATCCAAAAATATATTGTGCTCATCTGCAAAAGCAAGAATGCGCGTTAATATAATTTTTTCGAATACTTTCGAAAATGCTGGGAGAAGGCTAATTGGTCGATAGCTCTTTGAAGAAGAAGGATCTTTTCCGGGTTTTAGTATCGGGATCACTTTTGCCAACTTCCAACTCGAGGGGAAGTAGCCAAGTGATAGACATCTGTTGAAGACAGAAGTCATAATTTCATATAAGTTGTTACTAAGATGTTTCAACTCAATGTTAAATATACTGTCGAAGCCGGGGGCCTTCATATTCTTCAACGAGCGTATAACCGAGATAACCTCTGCAGTCGAGATGATTTCACTCTCTTGAGGTACAGAATTGATATTGTCAATAGCCCTTACAGTATCATTCGCCGAAGCTTCAAATGGACTTGTAATGTTCTGGCCAAGATTGTGTGAACTAGCGAAATGGTTGCCAATTGCATTAGCCTTTTCGGCAGGTGTTATCAATCGTTCTGAATTGTCAGGTTGAAGAAGAGGAGGAATAGGATTAGACTTGGTCTTGAGAATTTTAGCGAGCCTCCAAAAAGGCTTGGAGTTATTCGGAAGTTTACTAATATCTTTTGCGAATTTTTTGTTACGGAGATCAATCATTCTGGCCTGGATAACCTTGGTTAACTGATTATACTGTCGTTTCCTCTCTCGAATACCAGTACGTTGGTACTGCCTTCGATAGAGGTTCCGAAGCCTAATCAAATGTTTAGTAATGGAATCAATTTGAACAGAGTCACTCACCTGAATCGTTTCTGGGATGTGGTTTTGGCGAGCCTGAATAACAGCAGTTTGAATAGAGCTGACTGTTGCTTCGATATCTTCGGGAGATTCAAGAGGCTGATTGAGATCAATGTTGTTGTCAATAAGCTGCTGGAATTCCACCCAATTCGCACGATGATGGTCCCGTCTACATTGTGGCCTCCTGACTACGACATTCACTCCCAATTCAACCATCACTGGGAAGTGATCCGAACTCAACTCGTTAAGGGCAATAGGATCACCGATGTGGCGATCCATGTTGGTAATGAAGAAATCAATTATGGAATGTACTCCAGAACGAGAAATGCGAGTGGGGGTCGCTGGACTAAGAATCCTGTAGCGCCCACACTGTAGATCATCATTTAGAGTCACTCCATATTGATTCCTCCTTTGGTTTCCCCAGGACTGATGTCGAGCATTAATGTCCCCGCCGATGACGTATTACGACTGCCTTCGTGTTAGCTTGATGATATCGTTTTTAAGAAGCAACGCTGAGCCATCTCTGATTGACGTCTGTTTGGGATAGTAGACCGCAATCACGATAATAGACCCAATCGATGTTGTGATTTCCGCCCCAATAGCTTCGATGATGTTGAGTTTCAGACACGGCAAAAGTCGATATCTGATGTTATTTCTGATGGCTAAGGCAACACCTCCTCCACCAGAACCAGCACGATCCATTCTCAATAGACGATAATTCGGGACTCGAATATTAATATTCGGTTTAAGATGCGTCTCAGTAACGATAGCTACGTCGATGCTGTTTGTCACCAGGAAGTCAGTGAACTCGATAAGCTTACTCTTAAGAGAGCAGGCATTCCAATTAATTAGCCTTAGAGATGACCGATCCATGGTTATAATAAAAATGTAGCATAACTTGTACTTGTTCCTGTTGGTTGCGACAACTTCTAGTCTGTCGATTTAGTTCAAGAACAGGGTTGCAAGTTCTTGCATGCTATAAAGCTCCTCAGTAGAAGAGGAATGAGGTGAAGGTTTTGGTGTAGGTGATAAACCAATAGCTGCAACCTTACTATAGCTCGGTTGCTCCTTTTTTGGCTTTTCGCTAGAAGAGGCCGTTTGGGGGCGACCTGTAGGAAGTGGAAGAGGAAGAAGAACAGGAATCGTGCGAGAAACCATTGGAGGGAACTCTTTGTCAGTAAATTCTGGAACCTTCTTCCTATTCTGTGTTTTATCAGTAGCTTGCTTCCAGATACGTTTAAAATCCGCACGTTTTGTGCAGCTACGGCTGGTGGCTTGGTGACTTTCGCCACAGTTAACGCATTTGCGAGGTTCTTTTTCTGGAAGGCTGCAAGTGCTTGTTAGGTGGTCAGCAGCACACTTGCCACAACGAGTTTTCATGTGATAGTTTCTTGTTCCGTGTCCGAAACCAAGGCAATTTGAACATTGCGTTACATCCCGATGTTGAGGTTTGTATCGGTCCCATTGTACCGAGATGTTGAAGATCTCACTGATTTCTCTTATGCGAGTTATGTTGGCTGATCCTTTCTTGAAGTGGATCAGGTACAAAACATTGGAATACCCATTGTCTGGCGTTTTATGCCTAGTCATCCGATATACAGCTAACAGCTGAATATTGTATGATTGTTCCAGATCTTTTTTAATATCCTCCAACTCAATAGCAGGAAGACCTCGCAACACCACCTTAAATGGTTTTTCAGACGGCGTATCGTGAGTGTAAAACTCATGATTTTTTGATTTCAGGTATGATCCAATTATTTTATATTGCTCCAGGTTGGGACTAGTGATTTTAATCCCGATGCTGCATATTTTAAAAACTGGCTGCAATTTCAGCGCCAGCAGTTCGGACCTCAAAGTTCCTATATCTCTCGATGTTGTAAAATAAGGTGGTACTTTCACCTTTTTCTCTACATTTACTTTCTCGGTAGTTGGTTCCTCCTCGGTATGGCCATCCAATAAAGCATAGCGGTTTCTTTCTAATATTGGCTCCTTGCCGGTGTCCGATCGATGTCGTTTGTTGGTGCCATGTGGTATGCCTGGGTCGGTTGACCGGGTTTTCCCCATTGTTGTAGTCCTCAAGGGCAGACAGGTAGTTGATGAATCGCAGGTAGACAATCTGAAAAGAGAAATAAATAGCTTTTTAAAAATCAGGTAATGAATGGAGCTCCAAACACGTCCGTCTCTGTCGACGATCGGAGTGGAATGATAAAAGTTTGCCTCAGCGAGATCCACTGTTTATACTCTAGGCAAGTGTTCCCCTTCAATCTTCTTCTTTTCCTCTGTTCGCGGAGACTTTAAATCCTACGATTTCCCCTTCAATGCTCGTTATTGACAGCTCTGTTCTGGAAAGCACGCAAATGGACAGAACAAATGTAAGGAAAAATGAAAACGCTTAAAGTTTTCATGAATTTTAACCATTTACAAACCAGGAGATTCCAATGTATAGCATATTAAACAAATCTTAGGGAATTTCCGATTCGTTTAGTATGTAAATCGCCAAAATCTGTTCGCGGCAAAAATAGTTATTAACATTAACTTTATTTCATAAAAACGTGACCTGTTTTCTGATTTGGCACCCTTAATGAAAGACGTAGTTCTACGTCAAAACGGCATGTAACGCTTTAGATAATTAATTTTTAAATGCTGATAAAAAATATCAGCCAAATCGGTCGAGTAGATCCTGATATATTGATACCACCAATTGAAAAACATGGTTTTGAGAAAAACGCGTTTGAAAATTCGTACAGCAATACTCTGTAACTCCTTCTATTCTCCTTCCTCCTTCTATAAGACCAGGTGATGACCTTGCAGCTTTATGTCATTGTAAACAAACAATGCTTCAATTTATATTCTACTGTGTAGATATTGGTGACTAGTGATCCCCGATACAGAAATCAATTATTAATCGAACGAATACGGTGCAACTATCGCAATAAACGAAGCCTGAGACGAGACATGACAATAGGGGGCCGATTCCGGACCACCACTTCTGTCAAACTCGGACCACTTGCAACTCGCCTTCTGATTGGCTAATGAGTAAAATAATTAACAAAGATAAATATGTTGCCAAATATATTCAAAATTGAATAATTGTTGCATTCACATTTCAATTTAGCGATAATTTCTATAATGGATTTTTTTTTGTATATTTTCGTTTCTATTACGTCCGGTGTTCCCGAAGAGAAGGAAACATTGCATCGGAATTTCCACCCTACATCTTTTCGGGATTATTTTGCCATCTAGCATAGCATAATAGCAGCGACCTAACAAAGAAGAGCATTCAATTATTTTCCAACCGTAAAGCAGTTAGCAATATAATTATAATCTAATAACAAATAACAACCAACGCAGCAGAAAAGTATTTAAAATCATATTGGAACTTGAATAAACCATACATACCTACAGAAAAAAAACCTGAATAAACGCTATGTTATTATTTGGGAATGTATGATTTTGTCAATATTTCAGTACTGTTAGTATTTGAACGATATCAAAGTTAAATTATAAGGCCTTATTTCCGTATACACTCCACGGTAAAAACGAATTGAAGTTTATCCGCGATGACAGAGATACGGTATCGATATCTGGAAACGAAATAAGCTTTTAACAAGTCTTACTACTCGGCCCGAAGGCACTTTTAAATTGTTAAAACCTGAATGAAAATTTTTACTTGGCGTTATTTATTTACTTGAAGAACGTCTTTCTTACCCTAACTTGACCTGTTTTCTATACACTTTGCGATATTCTCACTAAAACTACTCATTATAATATAAAATTATTTTCAGATACAATTTTTGTACGAGATTATTTTACCAAATGAAGAAAGCAAAGTTTTCCATTCACAATCAACACTAATATGATACGGAGAAGTTAATTTTCATTCATAATTTCTATTTGAAGAGTGTTCATTCTACCTGAAAACCCATCATTTTCTCTAACTCGTAAAACGAAATTTCATGGCGTGTCGTCCATTCCGTTTTCATCTTGAAGTGTAAACGGTAAGGCCCGTAATCTCTTGATAAATAAAATGAACTTTGAATTTAATTCATATATGTCAACATATCATACACCTACTATCAAATCTACGTTTTCTAGTTTTCTTTATCTCTTCACATTTTATTTTTTGGATACCAAAATAACAGGAAAATACTTATTGTTTAAAATATGTGATATTCGGTAGGAAGATTGATACAAAAAAAATTATGCAACTCAGAAAATACATGATACGAAGAACACATGTTTTTCATGGGAAAATAATCTTCCGAAATTTTATAACATTTGGCAACCTTCACATCTCGCTTCCCTGTTATCTAGCACTTGGTCGAAGAAAATGCAGAAAGAAGAGTAAGAAGCCAGTTGTCACGTCTTGTCTTAGGTGATTACATCGTGTTGGCTCAACCGATCCCGCTTCCGTTGCTACCTTCAAAATTTTTGTGTGCAGTCAGCCGATTGCAAAATTCCAGCCGTAAATTGCACTCAACCGAGGGCTGTGTGTTTTTGAAGTTATCCTTTGGCTTGTGTAGAGAAAAAGACTATACCTAAAAGTGTGTTTTTGTTTCCCGAGAATTCGCGTGAAGAAAAAATTGTGTCCGATCGGAAGTTCCCGTGTGTCCTTAGATTGACGACGCAGTTTGTGTGAGCATAACTCTGCAACGTGTCCGAAAAAGTTGTAGAAGAAAAACAAAACGTGTATGATTCTGTACGAAACCGACGGTGTGTAAACTAAATGTATGAGTACAAACAAACTGAAGTGTTTTGTCCAATCAATTTGCATTGTAATAGGTTATTGATAACAACTGTGATTAAATTATCTTAACTTTTTTTAATTAAATGAAGTAATTTTCCGGCTATGACTTTCATTAAATACTTTTTTACCCTCATGTATATTTTCAGGTGATTGCATCCAGAAATCTTTAGACGATATCGCACAAAATTCAGCCATTCGAAATGACGTTCCTTCACAACAAACAGGCTCAAAACAAAAGAATTCTGATACTGGAAATACGTTGTCTAGCAATGAAAGCATGTCTGTTGTCGATGAATTGAAAGGTATGTACAATAGAACAATCAATTTTTTTATTCTTCTAATTTGTTGATTCGTATGTTGTAATTTAAAAACCAAAGATTGTTTAAAGCACTGGTTGGAAAACTTATGAAGCGATCGCCGTTGACGTATTCTATGACCAAAACCGCGTTCTCTCTCGACCTCTCCGTCATTGGTTCCGATCTAAAATTGATTGGATAACAACTCGACAAATATTTGGATTTTTGAAATATTTTGAGCGTATCAGTGGTGCAATGAGTTTGTTCTCTATGATCGGAAAAATTACCGACTGGACCATTTTTGGATCTAAATGCTATTGGATTACATCACGGGAACACCAAGCCAAACTGATGCTATTGGATTACATCACGGGAACACCAAGCCGAATGCGTAAATGGGTGCGAATATTACTTCGCTCGGACGCATTCATACGCAAACAATTTTTCATGACTGTTTTTTCACGTTTCTTTGTTTTTAAGAGGCTTTAAACTTTGCAGTTCATTCGCCTCCAACATGACTGTTCCATGCGAAAGCAGAACAGAAACCGATGCGAGTGAAAGTACTCACGCCTTGCGTATGTCTGCTTTTCGCGTTGACGGTGGAATGGTGTCATCTGGATACGACATTAGTTTGTATAAGACCAGCTATTCTCTATCAGTCGCCCTTAAAGCAGTTTTAAATTGCTAAAATTTGTATGAAATTTTTTTCTTGGTGTTATTTACCTATTAGACGTACGTCGTTATGACCCTAATTTAAACGATTTTCAGATTTTTCAGATATTCTCACCAGAACATAACATTATAATATAAAATTATCTAGAGACACAATTTTTGCATGATATTTTTTCACTACTTGCAAGCCGTGTCCGAAACCAAGGCAATTTGAACATTGCGTTACATCCCGATGTTGAGGTTTGTATCGGTCCCATTGTACCGAGATGTTGAAGATCTCACTGATTTCTCTTATGCGAGTTATGTTGGCTGATCCTTTCTTGAAGTGGATCAGGTACAAAACATTGGAATACCCATTGTCTGGCGTTTTATGCCTAGTCATCCGATATACAGCTAACAGCTGAATATTGTATGATTGTTCCAGATCTTTTTTAATATCCTCCAACTCAATAGCAGGAAGACCTCGCAACACCACCTTAAATGGTTTTTCAGACGGCGTATCGTGAGTGTAAAACTCATGATTTTTTGATTTCAGGTATGATCCAATTATTTTATATTGCTCCAGGTTGGGACTAGTGATTTTAATCCCGATGCTGCATATTTTAAAAACTGGCTGCAATTTCAGCGCCAGCAGTTCGGACCTCAAAGTTCCTATATCTCTCGATGTTGTAAAATAAGGTGGTACTTTCACCTTTTTCTCTACATTTACTTTCTCGGTAGTTGGTTCCTCCTCGGTATGGCCATCCAATAAAGCATAGCGGTTTCTTTCTAATATTGGCTCCTTGCCGGTGTCCGATCGATGTCGTTTGTTGGTGCCATGTGGTATGCCTGGGTCGGTTGACCGGGTTTTCCCCATTGTTGTAGTCCTCAAGGGCAGACAGGTAGTTGATGAATCGCAGGTAGACAATCTGAAAAGAGAAATAAATAGCTTTTTAAAAATCAGGTAATGAATGGAGCTCCAAACACGTCCGTCTCTGTCGACGGTCGGAGTGGAATGATAAAAGTTTGCCTCAGCGAGATCCACTGTTTATACTCTAGGCAAGTGTTCCCCTTCAATCTTCTTCTTTTCCTCTGTTCGCGGAGACTTTAAATCCTACGATTTCCCCTTCAATGCTCGTTATTGCCAGCTCTGTTCTGGAAAGCACGCAAATGGACAGAACAAATGTAAGGAAAAATGAAAACGCTTAAAGTTTTCATGAATTTTAACCATTTACAAACCAGGAGATTCCAATGTATAGCATATTAAACAAATCTTAGGGAATTTCCGATTCGTTTAGTATGTAAATCGCCAAAATCTGTTCGCGGCAAAAATAGTTATTAACATTAACTTTATTTCATAAAAACGTGACCTGTTTTCTGATTTGGCACCCTTAATGAAAGACGTAGTTCTACGTCAAAACGGCATGTATCGCTTTAGATAATTAATTTTTAAATGCTGATAAAAAATATCAGCCAAATCGGTCGAGTAGATCCTGATATATTGATACCACCAATTGAAAAACATGGTTTTGAGAAAAACGCGTTTGAAAATTCGTACAGCAATACTCTGTAACTCCTTCTATTCTCCTTCCTCCTTCTATAAGACCAGGTGATGACCTTGCAGCTTTATGTCATTGTAAACAAGCAATTTATATTCTACTGTGTAGATATTGGTGACTAGTGATCCCCGATACAGAAATCAATTATTAATCGAACGAATACGGTGCAACTATCGCAATAAACGAAGCCTGAGACGAGACATGACAATAGGGGGCCGATTCCGGACCACCACTTCTGTCAAACTCGGACCACTTGCAACTCGCCTTCTGATTGGCTAATGAGTAAAATAATTAACAAAGATAAATATGTTGCCAAATATATTCAAAATTGAATAATTGTTGCATTCACATTTCAATTTAGCGATAATTTCTATAATGGATTTTTTTTGTATATTTTCGTTTCTATTACGTCCGGTGTTCCCGAAGAGAAGGAAACATTGCATCGGAATTTCCACCCTACATCTTTTCGGGATTATTTTGCCATCTAGCATAGCATAATCAGCGACCTAACAAAGAAGAGCATTCAATTATTTTCCAACCGTAAAGCAGTTAGCAATATAATTATAATCTAATAACAAATAACAACCAACGCAGCAGAAAAGTATTTAAAATCATATTGGAACTTGAATAAACCATACATACCTACAGAAAAAAAACCTGAATAAACGCTATGTTATTATTTGGGAATGTATGATTTTATCAATATTTCAGTACTGTTAGTATTTGAACGATATCAAAGTTAAATTATAAGGCCTTATTTCCGTATACACTCCACGGTAAAAACGAATTGAAGTTTATCCGCGATGACAGAGATACGGTATCGATATCTGGAAACGAAATAAGCTTTTAACAAGTCTTACTACTCGGCCCGAAGGCACTTTTAAATTGTTAAAACCTGAATGAAAATTTTTACTTGGCGTTATTTATTTACTTGAAGAACGTCTTTCTTACCCTAACTTGACCTGTTTTCTATACACTTTGCGATATTCTCACTAAAACTACTCATTATAATATAAAATTATCTTCAGATACAATTTTTGTACGAGATTATTTTACCAAATGAAGAAAGCAAAGTTTTCCATTCACAATCAACACTAATATGATACGGAGAAGTTAATTTTCATTCATAATTTCTATTTGAAGAGTGTTCATTCTACCTGAAAACCCATCATTTTCTCTAACTCGTAAAACGAAATTTCATGGCGTGTCGTCCATTCCGTTTTCATCTTGAAGTGTAAACGGTAAGGCCCGTAATCTCTTGATAAATAAAATGAACTTTGAATTTAATTCATATATGTCAACATATCATACACCTACTATCAAATCTACGTTTTCTAGTTTTCTTTATCTCTTCACATTTTATTTTTTGGATACCAAAATAACAGGAAAATACTTATTGTTTAAAATATGTGATATTCGGTCGGAAGATTAATACAAAAAAAATTATGCAACTCAGAAAATACATGATACGAAGAACACATGTTTTTCATGGGAAAATAATCTTCCGAAATTTTATAACATTTGGCAACCTTCACATCTCGCTTCCCTGTTATCTAGCACTTGGTCGAAGAAAATGCAGAAAGAAGAGTAAGAAGCCAGTTGTCACGTCTTGTCTTAGGTGATTACATCGTGTTGGCTCAACCGATCCCGCTTCCGTTGCTACCTTCAAAATTTTTGTGTGCAGTCAGCCGATTGCAAAATTCCAGCCGTAAATTGCACTCAACCGAGGGCTGTGTGTTTTTGAAGTTATCCTTTGGCTTGTGTAGAGAAAAAGACTATACCTAAAAGTGTGTTTTTGTTTCCCGAGAATTCGCGTGAAGAAAAAATTGTGTCCGATCGGAAGTTCCCGTGTGTCCTTAGATTGACGACGCAGTTTGTGTGAGCATAACTCTGCAACGTGTCCGAAAAAGTTGTAGAAGTAAAACAAAACGTGTATGATTCTGTACGAAACAGACGGTGTGTAAACTAAATGTATGAGTACAAACAAACTGAAGTGTTTTGTCCAATCAATTTGCATTGTAATAGGTTATTGATAACAACTGTGATTAAATTATCTTAACTTTTTTTAATTAAATGAAGTAATTTTCCGGCTATGACTTTCATTAAATACTTTTTTACCCTCATGTATATTTTCAGGTGATTGCATCCAGAAATCTTTAGACGATATCGCACAAAATTCAGCCATTCGAAATGACGTTCCTTCACAACAAACAGGCTCAAAACAAAAGAATTCTGATACTGGAAATACGTTGTCTAGCAATGAAAGCATGTCTGTTGTCGATGATTTGAAAGGTATGTACAATAGAACAATCAATTTTTTTATTCTTCTAATTTGTTGACTCGTATGTTGTAATTTAAAAACCAAAGATTGTTTAAAGCACTGGTTGGAAAACTTATGAAGCGATCGCCGTTGACGTATTCTATGACCAAAACCGCGTTCTCTCTCGACCTCTCCGTCATTGGTTCCGATCTAAAATTGATTGGATAACAACTCGACAAATATTTGGATTTTTGAAATATTTTGAGCGTATCAGTGGTGCAATGAGTTTGTTCTCTATGATCGGAAAAATTACCGACTGGACCATTTTTGGATCCAAATGCTATTGGATTACATCACGGGAACACCAAGCCAAACTGATGCTATTGGATTACATCACGGGAACACCAAGCCAAACTGATGCTATTGGATTACATCACGGGAACACCAAGCCGAATGCGTAAATGGGTGCGAATATTACTTCGCTCGGACGCATTCATACGCAAACAATTTTTCATGACTGTTCCATGCGAAAGCAGAACAGAAACCGATGCGAGTGAAAGTACTCACGCCTTGCGTATGTCTGCTTTTCGCGTTGACGGTGGAATGGTGTCATCTGGATACGACATTAGTTTGTATGAGACCAGCTATTCTCTATCAGTCGCCCTTAAAGCAGTTTTAAATTGCTAAAATTTGTATGAAATTTTTTTCTTGGTGTTATTTACCTATTAGACGTACGTCGTTATGACCCTAATTTAAACGATTTTCAGATTTTTCAGATATTCTCACCAGAACATAACATTATAATATAAAATTATCTAGAGACACAATTTTTGCATGATATTTTTTCACTACTTGCAAGCAAAAGTGATTTTCATTTACATAGAGTACTAATTTTTTTTTGGGAAAATTAATTCTCATTCATAATTTTGATTTTAAAAGTGTGTTCATTTCTACTGCAACCCCATATTGTCATGCCTACTCCTCCATTCCGTAATACGAAGCTCAATGCCCAAACACTCATGCAAGCGAGCAAAACAAATCACGGTTTCTTCATGTGCCTATATTTTGTGACCGTGTTCGGGAACACATTGCGATCACCAATCATCATCAATGAGCAAGATTGTTATGATTTCAATAGCTTGCTTTCAAAGCAATTTTTAAGCTTTTGAACCGATAAGTGACAATCATATAATTCGTTGACATTTTATCTCTTGGATGAAGTGATTATTATACCACTCCATCCAGCCGGTAAAGAGGTATTAACGTTTAAAACCTTGCAGTCCAGCGTCACTCTCTCGTTTTAGAAACTTTGAACTAACACCCCGGTACAGAAATGAAAGACGTAGTCAAAACCAACATCTTCTATACAATTTTCGACTCTTTTGAGTTGTGTTGGAAAAGTTCTAGAAAGGATAGTAAATCGACGCCTAAAGACCTTTTTAGAGTCTAATAAGCTGCTCGATCCAAGACAGTTCGCTTTTCGTGCGGGAAAATGCACAGAAGATCACCTCGAAGATCTACAGGCTATTGTACATGACGTTATTGAGAAAGATCACCACGCAGATGTGGCATCACTTTATCTAAGTAAAGCATTTGATCAGCATGGAGATATCCAGTATTGAAGAGTCTCTTCGACTGGGTGATCCGTGGAAGACTAGGTTTCTATGTGAAAAGTTTCCTAGAAAATAGAACTCAGAGCCATAGTCAACAACACAAAATCTTCATTGAAAATCCAAGAAAGGGGAATTCCCCAAGGCTCGGTTGTATCGCCAACCCTCTTCATAATTATTATGCAGTCCCTTTTTGCAAAAAATCCGGAAAATGTAAAAATTCTTGTCTATGCGACATTGTGCTAGTACTAGCGACATTGTGCTAGTTTCAGTTAGCGTCACTGCATCAGCAACAAGAAAAACAGGAAGTGGGTTATATCTATGGTATAACCGCAAGGGTGACGTAGGACTATCGTTGATTTAGAGATCATTTGTTTGAATTTGAATCTGAATTCATTCTGAATGAATG
This sequence comes from Toxorhynchites rutilus septentrionalis, assembly GCF_029784135.1. Lineage (NCBI taxonomy): Eukaryota > Metazoa > Arthropoda > Insecta > Diptera > Culicidae > Toxorhynchites > Toxorhynchites rutilus. The sequence continues at coordinate 332,974,441 of NC_073746.1, read as the reverse complement.
AATATTTGGGGGACTTCGAAAACGAGAGTGTTACGTTGGATGCACAAGGTTTTATGCATCCAATATTGGATACGGAAATATTCTACTGATAGGGAAGAATAATCTTCAGAAGCTATTCTGTTAATTGCGATTGATTGAAAAATCACAAAACCAAATGTATTTGGTCACAGTGTTACATGGATAGAAAACATTAAAATAAACTCTTTCACTTGAATGTAATTTTAAATTCCCAGAGGAACTGGCAGATTATTTTCAGTAACGATTAGATATTACCACATTTTTTTTATAGAACAGAGAAGAGATAGTTTTTTTTTGTTTCGGACTCTGTTGCTTCAAACTGGCTCTACATTAAAAAGTACGCTAAGGAAGACAATTTTGATGATTTCATTTGCAAGATGAGAAAAATTAGTACAGGATTAGTAGTGGAACAACTCAATTAGTGGATGTTAATAACATTTTGGAAGTGAAAAACTTCAAAGTTAATAATTTTTAATGTGTTATTATTAATTTTATCCTAAAATTTTAAATTGAACTACATTGTTTTGCAACAATTAAATTGAAGTTCTTTAACCACTCTACAATTCGTTCTTTTACGCCCAACTTCTATCTTTCATTATTTGGCTGCAATATCGATCTAAACAATTCCTGGTGAAAATTCAAGCAATATCTTAAAAAATCCCGATTTTTACCCCACTGCACATGTAATAGCCACTTAAACATCACCTTAACGCTGAAAGGCTCTCCTTTCCTTCTTGAAATAAGCTAGAAAATATTTTTTTTCCAAGCTGTATATAATCGAGTCCAAAATTGTATATAATCGAATCACATATAATCGAGTCCGACCTGTATATCTATACTCGTCTCCGGCAAGATGCTTAACGGTAGTTTTCGTAGGAGTGTTGCTCTATCTATATCAACTCGGCTGTTTCCGCAACAATAACACCGATCGGTTGGAAAAAGCTCGCAGAATTGTCGTTCAGCAGATCAACAATGCTTACGGAGTGAGACCAAATATCATTCCTCGGGCACGAATGGTTCCTCCCAGGCCGGTTGCTGCGGATGTGGCAGTTAATTATCTTTAAGCGGCACAAAACCCGGTTCCAGCACCTCCAGCTGAGTAACCTCCTGTGGCCGCTTACCTCTTTAAAAATCAATGAGAAAAATTATAAATTGAAATCTATATAATTTTACAAGGTTTTACCTTTAATTCGAATGTAGACGAATGCACAATAAATAATTTGCTGCAGAAACTATAACTTTTAAAACCATTTGCCGTTTTGACGTGGGACTACGTATAACCGGAATATATGGAGGGTAAAATGAAAACCTAAACACAGAACATGCAGGAAAAAATGAAAGATTTCGAATGCTTATAGCTCGAACATTTCTTACTGGATAGGAGAGATGTTTGCATCACTTGATAGGGAATATTTCTACGCATCTATCGCAACAAACAAAATGTTGTTTATCATTAGATAAACAATTGAATAACTGTAAAATATTAGGCGTTATCTAAACGCCCTAACTGCATCGTTCTGATTGGCCCGATTTACGGTTTCCCTAACACAGCCATCAAAACCAAGCAGCCTTGGGGAAATCGGCATTGCAAATACATGAAAGTAGGGGGACTTTTGTTCTCATCGAAAAATGTTCCCTAACACAGACTTTAAAACCAAGCATGAAGTGTAGATATTGAAAAGAATTGGTCCCAAGATGGATCCTTGAGGAACACCTGCATTCACAATGAATTTCTCTGATGAAATATTGTTTATAGAAACATTGAACGCTCTATCAGAAAGATAATTTTTTATAATTTTTATCAAGTATGTAGGAAAACCAAAGTTCTGAAGCTTGTAAATGAGACCATTATGCCAAACATTATCAAATGCTTTTTCAACATCAAGAAGTGCCATGGCAGATGATTTTGAAACTGACTTGTTTCGTCTGATTATATTGTATACTCTACGAAGCTGGTGAATTGTAGAGTGACCTTTTCGGAATCCAAACTGCTCATCCAAAAATATATTGTGCTCATCTGCAAAAGCAAGAATGCGCGTTAATATAATTTTTTCGAATACTTTCGAAAATGCTGGGAGAAGGCTAATTGGTCGATAGCTCTTTGAAGAAGAAG